>NC_088781.1:77699796-77999796 GCF_958450345.1 Calliphora vicina
TACATACATACATACATACATACATACATACATACATACATACATACATACATACATACATACATACATACATACATACATACATACATACATACATACATACATACATACATACATACATACATACATACATACATACATACATACATACATACATACATACATACATACATACATACATACATACATACATACATACATACATACATACATACATACATACATACATACATACATACATACATACATACATACATACATACATACATACATACATACATACATACATACATACATACATACATACATACATACATACATACATACATACATACATACATACATACATACATACATACATACATACATACATACATACATACATACATACATACATACATACATACATACATACATACATACATACATACATACATACATACATACATACATACATACATACATACATACATACATACATACATACATACATACATACATACATACATACATACATACATACATACATACATACATACATACATACATACATACATACATACATACATACATACATACATACATACATACATACATACATACATACATACATACATACATACATACATACATACATACATACATACATACATACATACATACATACATACATACATACATACATACATACATACATACATACATACATACATACATACATACATACATACATACATACATACATACATACATACATACATACATACATACATACATACATACATACATACATACATACATACATACATACATACATACATACATACATACATACATACATACATACATACATACATACATACATACATACATACATACATACATACATACATACATACATACATACATACATACATACATACATACATACATACATACATACATACATACATACATACATACATACATACATACATACATACATACATACATACATACATACATACATACATACATACATACATACATACATACATACATACATACATACATACATACATACATACATACATACATACATACATACATACATACATACATACATACATACATACATACATACATACATACATACATACATACATACATACATACATACATACATACATACATACATACATACATACATACATACATACATACATACATACATACATACATACATACATACATACATACATACATACATACATACATACATACATACATACATACATACATACATACATACATACATACATACATACATACATACATACATACATACATACATACATACATACATACATACATACATACATACATACATACATACATACATACATACATACATACATACATACATACATACATACATACATACATACATACATACATACATACATACATACATACATACATACATACATACATACATACATACATACATACATACATACATACATACATACATACATACATACATACATACATACATACATACATACATACATACATACATACATACATACATACATACATACATACATACATACATACATACATACATACATACATACATACATACATACATACATACATACATACATACATACATACATACATACATACATACATACATACATACATACATACATACATACATACATACATACATACATACATACATACATACATACATACATACATACATACATACATACATACATACATACATACATACATACATACATACATACATACATACATACATACATACATACATACATACATACATACATACATACATACATACATACATACATACATACATACATACATACATACATACATACATACATACATACATACATACATACATACATACATACATACATACATACATACATACATACATACATACATACATACATACATACATACATACATACATACATACATACATACATACATACATACATACATACATACATACATACATACATACATACATACATACATACATACATACATACATACATACATACATACATACATACATACATACATACATACATACATACATACATACATACATACATACATACATACATACATACATACATACATACATACATACATACATACATACATACATACATACATACATACATACATACATACATACATACATACATACATACATACATACATACATACATACATACATACATACATACATACATACATACATACATACATACATACATACATACATACATACATACATACATACATACATACATACATACATACATACATACATACATACATACATACATACATACATACATACATACATACATACATACATACATACATACATACATACATACATACATACATACATACATACATACATACATACATACATACATACATACATACATACATACATACATACATACATACATACATACATACATACATACATACATACATACATACATATATTTATTAATTTTTTAGTTTTAAGTTATTTTATTATTCTTTAGATCGACAATGACGGCAAAGGTCTGCCAGTGCGACATTGTAACAAACTTCAGCGTCGCGACCAATTGTGCTAAAATCATTTGACATATTCAATGAAACTCTTACCATTATTCTATATTTTTCTTTGCAGGCGTAGTTGGACTCATCAATGTCTTCATAGCAATCTGACTTATAGTCTTCTGGAAGTAGCCGACCCTCGTACTCGCAAAGTTTATGAAGAGGACGTGATCTATAATTTAAAAAGAGTTTTGTCAGTTTCTTCAATAAAAATGTCTTATTTATACGTATATAACTCCAAATTTAAAGAAAAATGATAGAAAATTAAAGTAGAATTTCTAATTTATTTATAGGCCGTATTTTCCTATTTTGTCGACTTAAATTTGAATTCAATTGTTTTTTCTTATTTTTATTACTTCTTGATATTTCTTTTCAACATTATAACTTTTGTTCTGTTTTGGTCCCGAAGAAAATTTTATTTACAAATGAAACGGAACGGCTGGACCTATTTGGACAATTTTTTTTGTCAAATGATCGTCAGAGTCAAACTTAGGTTTTTACGGAAAGAAAGATTGACATTGCCTACTTTTACGTCCACTTTTTTTTTCGATTTATCTAAAATTGGAAAACGGCTGCACCGATATGTCTATTTTTTTTTTTAAATGTTCGTAATTTTTTACTCTGAAAACGGCTGCACCAATTTTGCTAATTTTTGTTAAATAATCGTAGTAATCCAATTTAAGTTTTTACTAAAACAAAAATTGACGACGCCCACTTTTTTCGATATATCGAAAATCTCAGAACGCTTGGACGGATTTAGGTAATATTTTGTTTAAATGTTCGCAATAGAGCACAAAAGTGTTTACAGAAAGAAAAATTGTCTACGCCCACTTATCAAATACATCTGCAAATATGTAACCAAAGGCAGTGACTTGGCTGAGTTAGTGCGGAGAATTCCAACGATGAAGTCAATCAACTTCAAATGGGCCTCTATGTTAGCAGTAACGAAACAATTTGGCGTATTTTTCATTTGACATCCAACTGTTGTTCATTTAGCCGTACATCTTGAAAATGGCCAAAAAGTGTACTTTACTCAGGAGAATGTATTACAACGAGTTGATCGAACGCCATCTTCAATATTGACCAGATGTTTAGAAATGTGCTGAAATGATGAATTTGCCCGAACGCTGCTATACTCCGAACTGCCAAGATATTACTTGGAATCATTCGACAAAGAAATTTCAACGGCTGAAACTAGGAAATCCAGTTCCAGGTTTCCCCCATTTAATTTTATACGGCACATTAGGTCTCATTTACACATTCCATCCAAGAAACGATGAGGGTTTCTATTAGTCAACGTTAGTGGCCCAACATCATTCCGAGATTTACGAACTATAAATATTGAATTGTGTAACGTAAGCGTGTCAACGCATGCGACTGTTAGATAATGACACTCATTGGAAATACTCCCTCGGAGATGCAGTACTTTCGTCAAATGCTCATCAAATACGTACATCTCAACATATGGGAAGCATGTTTAGATAAACCGACTGATTTGTGAAGTAAGTACACAGATGATATTTTGCATCAGATCATCAAATCCAAATTTGCAACTGGGCGAGGAAATTTTCCAACGAGGCTTTCATATTATTTGAGGACATGTGATTGATGATGTCGAAAAAGGTATTATCTGAGTTAGGAATGACTGATTTTTTTTGCATGCTCCCGGTTGAACTGGAAAAAATTTTTGATTGCGTTGATTTTGGCAACGATACGCTCGAAGAATGATATTGCACTTGCTTCATCAGGAATTGCAGATACGGTGCACAGTGGGAGATCTGAAAAAAAGTGGAAATAAATCTGTAACTTCTAAATGAACAGCCCGATTTTAATAAAATTACCCATGGCTATAGAGTAGGTGTTGATAAGTTTTAGTTTTGAATTTGGGCTTATAACACCAAGGAGGGCCCGAGCCACAATACTCCAAAGTGGGGCACTTCGGGTATATCAAAAATTAAAAATGATGCCAAATTTTTGTTTGCTATCTGATTTGAAAGATTTATATATATATGGCTTTAGCCATATATTATCCCTTATAGTTTACCAGTTATTCGCATTTGAAAAGAAAAATTTTATTTTATTTACCCACCTTGGTCTGGTTTTTGGCTAATAACGAATCCAATTCTTTCCCGATTTTCTTGAAATATAAATTTTTGAATTAAGACAAAACAGGTCTTAATTTTATGAAATCAGCTATGCGATTTGAGAAAATGTTGTCTAAAGTTGAAATGTATATAAAAAATAGGTCTACTTCTGAAGGCTCTGGACCACGCAATAATACGAATTTTGATATTACTTTGCTTTTATAATATTTCCCGAAGTGTTGTCTTTCAGAAAAATATAAATACGCTATATATCTTTTTCTTATTTTCTGTATAATTTAAAATTAATGTAAATACTTTTTTCGAAAAAAAAAATGGCGAAAAAGCTACTTTTTTTATTTTTTTAAAGTTTGAATGCACATAACTTTTGACTCAGTAGAGGTTTTTAAACAATTCATTCTTAATATTATTAATACATGTCTTGGTAATTCAAAAGATTATATTTCAAGAAAATCGGGAAAGAATTTGATCCGTTATTAGCCAAAAACCAGACCAAAGTGGGTAAATAAAATAAAATTTTACTATTCAAATGCGAATAACTCGTAAACTATAAGTGATAATATATGGCTAAAGCAATGTTTTTTGTAGATATCGTCTAGTACATTCAACATATATATAAATCTTTCAAATCGGACCGCAAACAAATTTGGCATCATTTTTAATTTTTGGTGTTATAAGCCCAAATTCAAAAGTAAAACTTATCAACACCTCCTCTGTATCCATGGGAAATTTTATTAAAATTGGGCTATTCGTTTAGAAGTTACAGATTTATTTCCACTTTTTTTCAAATCCCCCACTGTGCGTTGTTGGAATGTGGTCGGACTGCTCATTCAGCACGCAAGTTGCCATTGAATATGCAAATCAATGAAAATCGAACATGCGTCTTTGGATCTTTTCTACATTTGACGCTGAGGTCGTGCCCCATAACTGAATGCCATAACACCATATCGGTTTTATGATCATATTATAAAGTAGAAGTTTGCAATCTAAACTAAGCGTAGAGTTTCTGCCAATAAGTAATTTAATTTGAATTGATTTCATTTGGGGCAAATGTTGATGTATGAGTGCGATTGTTAGTTGGCATATCAGACGAATATATCAAATATAAAAAAGGTCCCAGGTTGTGCAGTACTTAAAAAGTCTCCCTCTTTAACCTTAAATGTTCGACCAGTTAAATAGCTTTCCAATAGGTTATGTGTGTTTGTGGGTAAATTTTGACTCAGTTTGTATATTAATCCAGCATGCCATACCTTATCAAACAATGAAGAGTGCGGAACAGTATTTCTTTTCTTCAAACGCTTTTCTCACCATATTTACAAGTCTATGGGTTTGTTCGATAGTACTGTGTTTTCTTCTAAATCCAAATTGATGATTCGGAATACAATTGTTTTCAGTTAACAACTTGTTCGTGCGTACAAGTTGATGGGTTTGTATGATTCTACTTTTGTGTGATCTTTTCCCGGCTTAGGTATCATGGTTATTATCGAGGATAATATTCAAGGCGTAATATAGCATTAAAAATAAAAAGGATTATTTTTATTGATATCCGAGGTAGCTCCATAAGCATCTTGTTACCGATTTACTGTACATTTCGAAAAGTACATAAACGTTACAAGGTAGTGAATGTGTACAATGTTCCGTACCATATCGTAGTGTTTGCGAACATCATCTCACAAACGTAGTGTACGGTATATAAAATTTTTTTTTCGGAATTTTGGAACGCACACCCTCAATTTTTTATATATATAAAACTGAAGTTAAATATGAAATTTTGTCTTTCTATCACGATTAGAGATGCTAATCGGGACTGGTTTTTGAAAATCCCGGGTTTTCGGGATTTTCGAAAAATCTAAAATCCCGAAAATTATAAGAAAGAAATATATATACATATATAATTCTGTCTTTACAATTGAAAGTAAATTTTTTATTTAGCAATTAATTTTTATAAGCACTAAAAAGCATAAAATACTTGCATAAGTACATTATATTAGAAGAAATAACAATAAAGTATGTACATTAGAGTTAATTTCAAAAATTTGATTTGCGGGTATCATAATTTTTCTGAAGGTTTTTGCGTAAATAAAAATAATGGCGTCCTTTTTTTAAATTTTCACTCAATGTGTTGGTTCAACGCACCTAAAGATGCTCATTTTGAACACATTTTTCTGTAGAACAAAAACAGTTGAATATATTGCAAATATGATTTCACCAGTCGATTCTGCATCAAAAATTAATACAATTGTTGTTTTTCAAATCCTTAAAATTAATTCCAAAAACCCACACATCTTATAAAAAAAAAATTTAGCTTATTTAAATATGCACGATGAAATGGCTCAAAATCTGCGTCTTTAGGTGCATTGAACCACCACAAGGAGTGAAAATTTTCCAAAAAAAAATGGACGCTATTATATATTTTTATTTACTCAAAAATGTAGAATGTCAAAATGCATGAAAAAGGCACACAAAAATGACAATTTCCACTATTTATTTATGAAAAACGGGATTTGGAAAATCCCGAAACCCTCGGGATTTAAAACTAAAAAATATTAAAATAAAAGCTTATTTTTACTTAAAATATATCCATATTTACTTGTATATGAGTTTTTGTCTTCGTAGGATACCGTTAACCTATTCGCAGGTATGACCAAAAAAATTATTTTTTTTATCGGCAGTTTCAAAACTCCATTTTCATATTTTTAAAAAATTATTTTTACAAATTTCAGTATTTATTAATCATCACATTGGGATTTATTGTCAACATAATAGGGAATAAAAAATGATGTCAATACCTCCTATAGTTTTTCCGTACCTGCGATTTAAATTTTAGTAAAACTTTCAGACTATATTTAAAGTTACATGTACTATAATATTCTGAATAGCTTTTACTTAAAAATCATAACAGTAAGGAAATTCGGCTCATTCGCCAAAATATGGCCAAAAAATTAGTTTTTCTCGAAAATCGCAAAATTTAAATCACAGGTACGGAAGAACTATAGGAGGTATTGTCATACTTTTTCATATTTTTATTCCCTATTATGTTCCAAATAAATCTCAATGTGATGATTAAAAAATTCTGAAATTTGTTTAACAAAATTTTTAAAAATTTGAAAATTATAATATTGCTTTCATAAAAAACTGTTTATTTTTTTTATTTTTCTATTTTTTCAATATTTTATATTAAAACTAAGAAACAGTGATTGTATAAATAAAATATAAAACAAGTATTTTTTAGGAAAGTACATTACAGTTCGGCCAATCTGACAATTTGATTGACCTCAATCAAAAACAACAACAAAATGAAAGTGGTGTGGCGATTAAGAGCATTAGATGAAATTGAACGATCTCAGAAACACAACGAGAACTATTTTTACAAACGTCATGTACCTGCTAAACAATATTCAGTAGGAGATTATGTTGTAGTCATGAATACTGATAATACTGGTGGTAAAAATAAAAAATTTATCGAGAAATATCGCGGGCCTTTAATTGTAGAAAAGGTATTATCTAATGATCGTTATATTATAATGGATGTTGATAATTGTCAGCTTACTAAAATTCCTTACAAAGGAATTGTAGAAGCTAAACGACTTAGAAAATGGGTAACACCAAATTAATTTATTTATGTTATATGCCACAACACTTTCATTGGATCAACTACATCATTAGTATTGACGATCGTTTTTGGAAAAATAGATGCTGAAACAGGTTGACGGTTAGGACAATTTTTATAAATACAACCATACAATAAGGAAATGTTGTTAGAATTGTCTTTCATACCATCAATAATAATGTCAACAAGTTCCTGGCCTTCAATTTCAGCTAGTGATGCGATGGTTTGCATGGAAATGGTGTAACTAATGCAGGATTCAGAAGGTTTCAAAGTGCGTGTACGTAATTTGCGATATACATCCTCACGAGTAATATCCCTTCTAAATATTTTGAACAGAGACACTTTTAAATCACCATATGTCCAGTTATTTGAGTTCTCCATAAATTCTCTAGCTGTTCCTTGCAATAACCACTTAAGACATAATAGTCTTTCTTCATCATTATAATTATAGGTATATTCCTCAAGTTTTCTAAACCATTTCACAATATCACCATCGAATTTCGGAACCATTTTGTCTAATTCATCGTAATTAATCCTGTGCATATTACTAACTGTGTTATGTTCCAAATCGTTAATGCATTAAACACATTCAAGACAACAGGCTACACGACTACACGAACACAAATTCTGCTGGTTACAGTTGTAGTCGTGTGTCAGCTACTGAATTATTTTAAAGACGACAGCTACAATTAAACAGCTGATTTATAATTCAGTGGTGCCACTTTAATAAAAAATAACCGTACAAAATTCCAAAGTAATTAAGATTGAAACAATTATTTTGAGTAAAAATATATATATGGTTATAATCAATTATGTACTTGTAATGAAGTAAAAAAATATATTTTTTTAAGCACTAATTTGATTTAAATTTTTTTATTATATTAGCAACACTATTTCTGTTTTGTAGTTGACAAAAATAGAAATTAGCCTAATTCGGCTACATCGGCATGAGTAGTCGTGTGGCCGTGTAGCTGTGCTGTCGTTAAAATAATCGTCTCCATATAAACGTGTGCATTTTATTTTTGACAGATTGAAGTTGGTAGCCTGCTGTCTTGAATGTGTTTAATGCATAAGCTGTTTTTGTAGATTTATCATCTCACATCGCATTTTTAAAATCTTAATTTGATTTTCAAGCTCTAATTCTTAAGATGATGCAGTAGTATTAGTAACAGGAGGGACTGTTCTCGATAAATTTGAATAAACAGAAGTACACCTTGGTAATCCATTGTTTACAATTGATGTAGCATCAGTTAATGCAACGGCTGAAGGAGAAGCTGCACCAAATATTGTATCAGGCATTCTTGCAGAAATTATAATGGGATTTGCATAAGTAAAAGAAGCGGAAGTTATATCAGATGGTCTTGCGGAATTTGTAACAGTGGTGAAAGAAGCGGAAGTTGTAACGGAAGTTGTAACGGAAGATGTATAAACAGCTGCGGAAGTCGTAATTGAATTTTCAGATGTTAATACAGCAATACTGGAATCGGAAGTTAAATCAAGAGTTTCAGGAGAAGCAATCATTACATCACATGGAATTGGCTCATTATTACGGGTTTCATTCATATTTAGGGAATCATATAAACTTCTTAACTGGCTCATTGTTGCTGATTCAGGAAATTGTATTCCCGATGCAATTAAAGCATCCACAATTTTTTGTCGATTTGGCCGTAGATCCATTGCTTATTTCGTTTTTTTTATAATTATTACCCCACACCTGATTTATAATATTGCTTTCATAAAAAACTGTTTATTTTTTTATTTTTCTATTTTTTCAATATTTTATATTAAAACTAAGAAACAGTGATTGTATAAATAAAATATAAAACAAGTATTTTTTAGGAAAGTACATTACAAAATAGAGTTTTGAAACTGCCTTTAAAATTTTTTTTAATTTTTTTTGATTATACCTGCGTATATCCCACAAATACAAAAACTCATATTCAAGTAACTATGGATATATTTTAAGTAAAAATATCTTTTATTTTTATATTTCTCAAAAACTGTTCGATCGGTACACACTTTAACCACACATGTTCGAGTGTAGCTACATTTTAAGTTCGTGTGCGGCAAATAGGTACTTAAAAGAGTTATCAGTTTGTGATAATTTATGAATATGCTCCTATATACACTATCACTTGATGCCGCACAGTGTGGCAAATTTAAAAATAGCGGCCAAAACTCTAACTTTTGACACAGGCGGCATTTTTTTGATAGTTGACTATTTTACCTTTAGTTTGGTATATTAATGTGTATATTAGGTTGTGGCGGAATGCAGATATGATATCTGGAAAATTTATGGTTATTTTCTTAAGAATTATTAGCCATAATTTAAGTAAGAAATTTTTTTGGGCAATTTGCATATGAAATTTATATAAAAAAAAATTAATATTTATTGTATTGTATAACATAAAAGCCTTTTGTCGAATAATAAAAAAATTAAAGTTGAATTTTTTAGAAATGTTTATTAATGCATTAAACACATTCAAGACAGCAGGCTACCAACTTCAAGCTGTCAAAAATAAAATGCACACGTTTATATGAAGACGATTATTTTGACGACAGCACAGCTACACGGCCACACGACTTCTCATGCCGATGTAGCCGAATTAGGCTAATTTCAATTTTTGTCAACTACAAAACAGAAATAGTGTTGCTAATATAATAATAAAATGTAGATCAAATTAGTGCTTAAAAAAATATATTTTTTTTTACTTAATTAAGAGAAGTTTCTGATAACCATATTGAAATAAATTAATAACAGGAACATAATTAATTATAACCATATATATATTTTTACTCAAAATAATTGTTTCAATCTTAATTACTTTGGAATTTTGTACGGTTATTTTTTATTAAAGTGGCACCACTGAATTATAAATCAGCTGTTTACTTTGTAGCTGTCGCCTTTAAAATAATTCAGTAGCTGCCACACGACTACAACTGTAACCAGCTGAATTTGTGTTCGTGTAGTCGTGTAGCCTGTTGTCTTTAATGTGTTTAATGCATAAGGCTTTTATAGACGGCAATACTGAGTATTAATACTTTTCAAATTTAGAATATTATTAAAATCATCCAGTTTGTCAAGAAATCATTTTGATAAATATATTTCATGTTTACACGACAGTATTAAAAATATTTTTGTATGATGTTTTGTTAATGTTTTTCTGCAAATTTTATTTATTTTTGATATTTTCTTCACGTTAATTGTTTGTGTTATCTGTATTTATAAATACATACGCAACAGAGAACGCATTGAAAACATTCACGTTTACTGCCCATTCATAAATTCATTGCTATTGCATTGCTTTTAATCGACAATAACAAAAATATGCTATGCCATGGTGTAATGATATACAAGGTGACATTAATCAAACAGCTGATTATTTTTTTGCTCGAGTTTGTTTACAACTTCAATCTTGTCAAAATTTTTTTTTGCTGTAGTTTGTATACATTATGTCAGTTGTTTTTGACACTATAAAAGTTATTTGTTTTTGTATTGTTGTATTTGTTGCCGTAACGCATACAACTTATAATCATTACGCCATGTGCTATGCGTAAACTCATTTGTTTTTCTGATTGCTATATGAAAGAAACTAAAAACATTCACACCATTCGTTGACATTTGTGTGTATACATATGTAGTTTGTGAACATACAGAATTTTACGGAATTAGTATTTTAAATTTTTTAAATTAAAATGCATATAACATTGAAGTCGGTCATGATTTTTTAACAATTCTTTTTCTGTTTAACAAATACATTTATTGTTAGTCCAATAAAATAAAAATGGAGAAAATCGGGAAATATTTAGTCCCGATAAAAAACTGGAGTATGGTGGGTAAAATTTTTAAAATTTAATTTTAAAACTAATATCTCCTAAGCTATAAGAGATAATTGGTAGCTACGACGAGTTTTTTTATAGTACTCTTTATATGTAATTTTTTGGAAATCGGAACCCAAACGAAGAAATTGGATCGTTTTAATAATGTAATGTAACATGTTTATGGCGCGCCATGCGCCATATATAAGTTATAAGTTGTTTATGGTGATAAACTAGTTTGAGAAACTTGTTTATCCATACAAAACAAAAACAGGTTTGTAACTAGCTTTTGAGATAAACTAGTTACAAACAATGAGTTTTTGCTAATGCAACTCTGTTTTTAAAAATTTTTCTGGCAACGCTGGTAACATTTCACATTTGAAAAATAGCCAAACTGTAAGAAAAAGTTTAAAAAATGTATTAAAAAGTATTTTTTATATAATATGGACAACGAAAATAAAAGGTATGTTTATATGTCCACAAGGCAAATTTATTTACAGGTTGAAGTTGTTTTATTTAATTATTTATTTAAATTTAATAATATAAACTTCTTTAAATAAAAATTTTATTTATAATGTTTTTGAAGACAAGTTTGAAAACATAAAAACATGAAACTAGATTTTGAAAATTGTAATATACATTAAATAACACAAGTACATAAAAGGTACATAAGTATGTAGTAGAACACTACATTACTCCCTCACCAGTAAAAGAAATGTAATTTAAATTATTAATGTATATGAAAAGTTGTATTTGGTTTTTGAGATGTATTTGATAGTTGTGTTGATTTTTCAATATGTGCTGGTTTAAGCAGATCAATCGAATGAGTTTTAGTAACATTACCACATTGTATTTTAAAAGTATTTCGATTTCTTTGAACAACTTCAAAAGGTCCTTCATAAGGGCATTCTAAACCCTTTGGTCTAAGTATTTTAACAAAAACATATTCACAATTCAATAAATCTTTAGGTATAAAATAATGAGCGTTATTGTTATGATGAATAACTTCACTTTGTACTGTATTAAAATGGTTTCTTAATCTTAAAAGTAGTTCATCAAAAGTTGCGGAACTATTATTTTTAACTACTAAATCACCAGGAAGTCTCAACGTTTGACCGTAAACTAATTCAGAAGGACAACATTTGAGTTCTTCCTTTATACTTGATCGAATTCCCAATAAAATAGATTTAAGAGCAGTTTTTAATTGTCGATGAAAGCGTTCAACCATACCATTCGCTTGTGGGTGATAACAAGATGTATGAATTTTATGGGTTCCTAAAAGTTTTGTTAAATCACTAAATAATTTCGATGTAAATTGTGTTCCTTGATCAACATTAATTTGAAGTAGAACGCCAAAACGAGGAATATAATTGTAAAAAAAAAAAGTTTTTACTATTGTTTGAGCAAAAATATCTTTAATTGGATATGCTTCGGGCCACCTAGTGAATCGTTCAATAATTGTCAAAATATATTTATTTCCATTTGAAACCGGAAAAGGTCCAACGAAGTCCATGTGTATGTGTTCGAACCTTACTTGTGGAATAGTTATTTTCTCAATATCAGATTTAGTATGCCGTTGAATTTTTGATTTTTGACAATCAATGCAATTAGAAGCCATTAAATTTATATCTTTTCGCATTGATGGCCAAAAATATTTACTTTGTATTAGTTTACGAGTGGCACGTATTCCTGGATGTGACATAGAATGTAAATTATGAAAAACGGGTTTTCTTAAAGAGAGTGGAACAAAGGGACGATTAGTTTTATCTAAAATGTCACACCATATTTTAAAGTTAAGTGATGGAATATTAACTTCTTTTAAATTATTTTTTGTCTTTTTATCATTTATAAGATTTTTTAATTCCACATCATCTTGTTGTTCTTTATACAGTAGCTCAAGATTAATATTTTGATTAGAAAAAGCGAAAATTTCAGGTGGTCTTGAAAGTGTATCTGCTACAATATTTTCTTTTCCATTTATATAACATATATTAGAAGTAAATTGAGCTATGTATTCTAAATGCCGAGTTTGTCGTGGAAATCTTTCAACTTTAGAATCTAAAACATATGTGAGAGGTTTATGATCAGTTAAAATTGAAAATTCTCTTCCTTCCAAAAAATGTCTAAAATGTTTTACGGATGAATATATAGCTAAAAGTTCTCTGTCAAATGTTGAATATTTGCACTCTGTTGGAGTTAATTTTTTAGAAAAATAGGCAAGAGGTTTAACTATATTGTTTTACGTTGTTGTAAAACAGCTCCAAAAGTAATCAAAAAATAATCCGACTATTTTCAAGGATTATTTTAGATTATTTTCCAAAAATTTTGCATTTATATCATTTTATTTTAAAAAATTTGCATTTACAATGTGAAAAAATAAACAAAGAACGGGTCGCCAACATCCGGACTCGAACCGGGATCAAGAGCAAGACACATACACCTGTCCTATCGAAAGAATTCGAATTGTCAGAGTTATATTTTATGAGGATCATTTTTGTATAAGATAAATACATTTCCTCTATCTCCTCTGTTAGCAAGTTGTTTTGTTTATATTCAGAATTTTATAGCAAAAATAGCTGATATTTTTTAAAATAAATTTGGCCCTTCATAGGCTCGCCAAAAATTGTATCTAATTCAGCAATTTATGATTGAAATAAATACAGATTCTTACCATTTGAGCCAATCGCGTAATTTTAACCAATTATTGTTAACATTACACGTTAGGCTCAAAATTTTTCTTTATTAACCTCAAGTAAAGAAACATTGTATAAAAAGTGTATACAAATATATTTAGACAAAGTTCAAAATTATGCATATGGAAATGTGTTATATCACAAAATTTGAATATATAATCGCGTTTAATGAATTTTCCTGATATGAGCCTTATATATAATTATGAACCCATAGTCACAAAATCAAGCAGTATGATTTCTGTCTACTTGAAACTAATTTCTGTGTAATTTTTATCGATATTAATGTTTATATGCGTTAATGTATTTTTGGATTGTGGGACTTATATGAGAGTTATGACCAATTGTGATTCGATTCTCAGAAAATATTTTTACGTGGAGTCTATGCATTTTAATCGAATTTCATTTTAACAATAATTTTATGAGTATTCTAGTTATTATCGCAAGTGGAACGTGATTTCTAAGGATTTGAGGGCTAATTTTGTAGAATTTCATTTAAACAACGCTATTATCAAGAGTGGACCATATATGGGAGTTATGGAATTATGGATCGATATTTAAAAAGCTTGTAGTATATAAGTAACTGTCGGTGTAACATTTTGGTGCAGTACATATTTTTTTTTGGATATTTGTGTAGGTTAATGTGTTTTCTGGAAGTGGTTCTTATATGGAGGCTACGACCAATTATGGGCCGATCATCATAAAATTTGGTACTGCGATTTTTAACATAACTTTGCGGTATTCGGACATTTAGTCAAAATACATGAAAAATACAAAAAAAAAATTTTTCCTATACGATACATACTAATTTCAACGAAACGCCGGGACACGTATAACTTTTTTTTACCGATCTAATATTTCCCGGTGGACAGAACCCCCGCCAATCACTGACCCTACTATTTGTCGCATAGTGTTATTAAATTTAATATACGTATATTTTTTTATGAAAAAACATCTAATTTAGTTTTATTTGTTTAGAATTTTTTCATGTAGTAAATGCAAATTTTTGAAAATAATCTAAAATAATCAAAAGTAATCTTTGAAAATAGTCGGATTATTTTTTGATTACTTTTGATTATTTTCTAGTAATCGCAAGTAATCTTGATTATTTTTTGATTATTTGTAATCATAATCAATTAGTAATCAGAAATTGTTCTGAAGAGAATTATATAATCAATTAAATTATTTTTAAAAAATAATCTAATTGATTACTAATCGTAATCCAAAATTAATAGCTATGGTTTGAAGCATCTACTGCTAAAGTAAGGTAAGCTTTTTTATCAAAATGAGTTAGTAAAGTTTTCTCAGAGAATTTAACTTTTAGTGTATCACAAGCTTTATCAATATTTCATACAAGTTCCTTGCTGTTTGCCTTAAAGGCTTTTGTAATTATCTAGTAAAGTGGTGAAAGAAACTTAGCAACCATGGGTACGTATCAATGATAATAATTTATCATTCCAATAAATTTTTGTAGTTTTGTTATCGAGTTAGGTTTCTGATAGGAAAGGATTGCATTAATTCTTTCAGTTGAAGGTTTGATACCTTCAGCCGAAACCTGATAATCTAAAAATTCTAAACTAGATACTCCAAAAATACACTTTGATGATTTGATATTAAGACCATATTCGTCAAGTCGTTGGTAAACTTCTTTGAGATATTTTAAGCGCTGTTCTTCATTTTCGCTTGCAATTAATACATCGTCGATATAAGTGAAAACGAAATCTATATCAAAGAAAACTTCATTAATAAATCTTTGGAAGGTTTGTACACTGTTTCTAAGACCGAAAGGCATTCGAGTGAATTCAAACATCCCAAAAGGTGTAATGGTTGTTTTATGAATATCATCCTCAGCCATGGGAATTTGATGATCAAATCAATTTTTTAAAAAAATTTCTTACCTCTAAAATCTGTTGTAAGATCCTGAATATGAGGTAAAGGATATCTATCTGGTATTGTAATGCAGTTCAATCTACGGTAATCTCCACATGGTCTCCAATCGTTAAGTTCCTTTTTTGGAACAAGATGAAGGGGAGATGATATATAAGAATGAGATGGTCTACAAATACCAGAGTCTACCAAAAATTTGAATTCAGATTTTGCTATTTTTAATTTCAAAGGATCTAATCTTCGAGGCTTTGAGAACGAAGGTTTTCCTTTTATTTCAATTCTGTGAACTGTATTAATAGGTTTACAGTAGTTTGGTTCAGCAGTTATTGAAGGAAATTCTGCTAAAAGTTTCGAATATTTATCATTAATCGATAAAATTTTAAGTGAATGTATTTGTGAAATTCCTAATGAAGCAATAACAGAAATATTTGTATTTGAATCTTTAATAAGTTTATTCTTCATATCGATGATAATACCGAATTTTTCAAAAAAAATCAGCCCCTAAAATTGGGTGAGAAATATCAGCTAAAATAAAAATAAATTCGAAAGTTCGATTAAGACCTAAATCAAGTGTCAATGATTTTGTTCCATATGTATTAATAATAGAACTGTTAAGAATTTGTCGTTATATTGAAAATTTCCTACAGGGAACTAGTTGTTTGTCAAAACGCATATTTTGTGCTACCAACAAATCATTGTATTAATACACTATACATTGTTTGCTATAATGTAATCTTTCTCTATGTGGTTGTTGTAATTATTGATTGCGACAAACAACAAGTATTTAGTAAATTCATATGTAGTTCTGACAAAACAGTTATTTTTCAGCGTTTTAATATTGAAACATATTGATAAAATGTTTCCCAAAAGTCAGTCGTCTAACTTATATCAAAGTGTAAACTAATATACAGTCCAAACAAATCATTGAATTAAAATAAATAAAGTGAATTTTCAAGAACTAATTAACAAATAAAGTGTTTGATTTTGCATCTGACATAAGTACATTTTTCGTTGTCATTTTAAATAGCATTGTGGACAGGAAAAAGCGCCTGTCTTCTCCAAGGTCCTTCGAACCGGATAAAGACAAATGTCCCAAGACGATATATCTATACTGGAGGTGCAAACTCCTCCAGTCAATAGTACGGGTAGTATACGACTAAAAGAATTGCAACGTAATCAAATACTATCGCGAATGTTATCTGATAAACGCAATCCTTCCCAATTTGATTTAATGAATTTTCATCAACTGGAGGTAAAGTTAACTATGGTGGAACGCGTTTGCGACTCTTTCGAAAAAATTCAAATGCAATTAGAAGTGTTGGATGTATCGCAGTTTGAACAAAATCACCGCACCACATTTGAAGACGCATATTTTTCAGTAAAGTCGCTGTTGTTGGAGCGCATGGCAAACTTGCGATCAAGTTTCAACCAGTCGGAGACGCTCCTTTCCAGCACTCGCGTGAATCAAACTGCAGTACAATCCCACAAAATTCATTTACCTACTTTGCAGTTAACGAAATTCAACGGAAATAGGACAGAGTGGCTGGATTTCTATAATATGTTTTGTGTCCTTGTACATAATAATACCGACATTTCGCCATCTCGAAACTTCAGTACTTACGATCCTGTTTAACAGATTCAGCTTCGAAACTCATACAATCTCTAGAAGTTACTGAAGAAAATTATGAAAAGGCATTAAATATTCTCATCTCAAGGTATGAGAACAAATTTGAAATATTTCAATCGCACTTGCAATACATTTTTGAAATTCAACACATAAAACAACCTAGTGTATCGGCACTTCGTGATTTTATTGATAGTATTACAGCTGACCTACGAGCATTAGAATATATTGCAAATAAATCCCAAATTGCAGACGGTATAATTTTACATATGGTTGTATCAAAATTGGATACCGACACACAAGCAAAATGGGAGGATGAATCGTCAACAAATTTAGTCGGAACATCAACAACTACACTCAAACTCCCAACGTGGGAGAATCTTTCAAACTTCCTGGAAAGGCGCTGTAAGGCCTTAAATATTATCAACAGCAACTCGTCACATTCAAGCAAATTCCAATCAAGCCGCACATTCGTTCAAAAAAATCGATTATCTTCTCCTCTAATTGCATCAAATCAACAATCTACGTGTATAATTTGTAACTCATCACCAGGGAAACCTAAATATGCAAATGCATGTTTTTTCTGGTGAGTCTAATGAGCACATGGATAAGATATTTACACGTTTCAGAACTATTTAAGAATTTTGGAATCGATTTGTTAGTGCATATTTTTGCATGTTTTACCCTTAAATTCATATTTTTGCATATATTTGTTTTAAGAGCATATTTATGTCATATTTTTTCGTTTTTAGAGCATATTTAACTGTTTAATAGCATAGTTTGACTTTATCAAAAACAAATTTATAAAATGAAAAAATTTAAAAAATCAATTCGAATATTTTTTTTCCAAAAAATTAAAAAAACTGAAAAAAATGTTTGTTCACCTAAAAATATTTAAATTTTTTATTTTGAAGATTAATTTGGTGAAGGGTATACACTCAGGTCTCGTTTTATGCGATAGATGCGTTCCAAAAAAAATCGCATAAAACGATACTCTAGCTTCATATAAAAACTATTGATTCGTTCCAAAATTCTGAAAACCCGCATAAATTCAGATTTTAATTAAAAAATCAGAACAAAATTGCATAAAAAAAATCAACAAAAATATATTTATTTAATTTACTTAAACAATAAAAACAAAATACGTTAAAAATAAACAAAAATATAAAATTAATTCATTAATTACAGAAAAGGTGAAAATGATCCAAAAAATGAGCTAACACATTTTTAAGGAAATTCTGTAAATATGTATGATTAATCTGAATCACTGAATAGTTGTCTGCATCGGTTTGGAATTGGTTTAACGTCACTTTCATCACTATATGATATAATCATATTGTCATCATATGGTAAAATATCATTTTCATCACTAGAATTAATCTAGTGAATAGGGGAGGAAATCAAAGAATTTTTAGGAGCTTCAATTGCTTCTTTTCTTGCTAAATAATTTGTCATTAAACTTTGCAATTCTGAATTTTTAAGTTGCTTATGCAACTCTTGATATCCGGAACACAGATCAGTCAGTCCGCGATGAATCTTTAATGCTCTTTCCGTATCTGAATCCATATTAAGAATTTGAATTTGAAAAACAAATTATAACCATTGTATCAGTTATGGAAACTTGGTGTAATTTAAAAATGGTAAAAAAAGCTTTAAAAAAAATCTAAAATTTCAAAATCTTTTAAAATTCTAAAAAAAATTTAATTTAAAAATCGCATAAATTTGAATCCGCATAAAAAAACCGCATAAAACGACCACCACATCTTGTCCTTCATCAAATCGCTGCCGATATTGTAATGCTTTGCATCATTCACTGCTACACAGAGCAGAATCAACCCCCTCAAGTATTGATAATTTAGCATCTACTCATCAGCAGACTAGCTCAACACCGTCTGAAAATAATCTAAATCGTCCTATGGAAACTGCACAAAACATAACACTACAGGTTGTAAAAGAGAAAAGCCAAGTAATTTTAGCAACAGCTTTGGTGGAAGTATATAATGAAAAAGGCATGTATATAGTGGCACGTGCTTTATTAGTTTCATGCTCGCAATTAAATTTTATAACCAAACGAATCGCACAATTTTTTAAACCTTCAGCTAAAAAAGTTAATATGGAAATTACTGGTCTTGGTAATAATTCCATGTCCGCAAACTATGTATGTTCCATTACGGTAAAATCTACAACCACCAATTTTGTTGCACCAATCGATGTCGTCGTCATCCCTTGTATATCAACAAGTCATCCACAACAGCATATTGATATTTCAAATTGGCAAATTCCATCAAATATAAAATTGGCTGACAAACAATTCAATTGTCCAGGTCCAGTAGATCTTCTTATCGGCGCTGATTTCTTTTGGGATTTACTAATGGTTGGAAGAATAAAAATAGATAATCAACCAAACTTTATTAACACTAAATTAGGATGGGTTGTTACAGGATCAGCTGTTGCTTTTAATTCGCCGCAATTGTCTACATCTAATGTTTCATCTACATTGCCTGTCACAGCAAATAAAAAAGCTCTTATTACAATACCACCTAATTCGCCACATTACTCAGCTGTTACTCATATTAACACATCCTCACCCGTCTCGCCAACACATTTAAAAGCTCCATTGTTAAAGTCAAATAATGTACAGAGTGCATCAATGAGTACAACTTCAAATTCGCCGCAAAGCACAATAGTTGACATTTGTTCAACAACATCAGGTACGTTGTCTCTCACTAATATGACGTTACAAAATAAAAATAAGTCTTGTTTACAAATGGTGCCAGCTGATAATTTTAAAATAAATTGTGATATGAACAAATCAAACTATAAGTCGTTTATAACAATATCAAATGAACCATTATTAGAAAGTCTACTGGACAAATTTTGGTTAATACATGATTTTCCAGTCACAACCAAAGACAAATTGTCTTCTGAGGAAATGCAGTGTGAAAAATACTTCTATGAGACTACAAAAAGATGTCCACAAACAAACAAATTTGTTGTACGTTTGCCTTTCAAATTGGATCCGTCGGTACTAGGTGAGTCTTTTAATACAGCTCGTATAAGATTTTCATATTTTGAATCTAAATTTTCACGTGACAACAATATTTATAACGAATACACATAATTTCTGAATGAATATTCGAATTTGAATCATATGCAAAAGGCCAGTTCATTTAAAGAAGTAAGCTACTTTATTCCGCACCATTGTGTTATTAAACCCGATAGGTCAACCACACGCTTAAGGGTAGTGTTTGATGCTTCCTGCTGTACAACAAACGGAAAATCTCTTAATGACATCCTATGTGTGGGGCCAATGTTACAAGATGATATTTTTTCAATGTTGAATCGGTTTAGACATCACAAATACGTACTTGTAGCAGACATAGCAAAAATGTACAGGCAGGTGCTAGTACATAATGAAGATACTCAATGGCAATGTATTTTATGGCGAACAAAATCATCGTCACCACTTATTGCTTATAAACTAAAAACTTCAACATACGTGACAAGCAGCGCACCTTACTTAGCAGTTAAATGTTTGCAGCATCTAGCTCGTGAAATGTCCGAAATATTTCCTATCGGTGCCAAGGTAACCCTCAATGATTTTTACGTAGATAACTTAATGACGGGTGGGAAAAGTGAAAACGAAGTTATCGAAATCAAACGTCAAGTGATAAATCTGTTAAAGCATGGTGGTTTCCCTCTGCGAAAATTTGCATCTAATTCTGAAAAAATATTATCCGGTGTTGCTGATGATGACAGAGAAGAAATTGTAAACCTTGACAACATGAATTATATTAAAACTCTAGGGCTGAAATGGTCGCCGAAGGAAGACTTCTTTAGTTTTTGCTACACACCACAAGAGAACAACTCAAAAACTACAAAAAGATCTATACTCGCTCACACTGCAGCTTTCTTTGACCCCTTGGGACTGATTAATCCAATCATTGTGAAAGCCAAAATTTTGTTGCAGAGTCTATGGAAGCTAACGCTTCATTGGGACGAAAGTGTTCCACAAGATGTTTTTGCTGAATGGGATCGAATCCGAAGTCAACTTAAATGCTTAAACAAAATTAAAATTCCCAGGTTTGTGCCTTTTAATTCATTTACTAATATTCATGCATTTGCAGATGCCAGCAAAAAAGCTTATGGAGCATGCATTTATGTAGTCACCAAATGTGAAAATGGTTTGTATCATCATTAGCCTGCGCCAAATCTAGAGTCGCACCGGTAAAGGAAATTTCACTCCCCAGACTAGAACTATGTGCAGCTCTATTGTGTGTAAAACTTTTGGACTCGATTAGGAATTGTTTTCCTCAGCAACCATGTAAAATCTTCTGTTGGTCAGACTCAACTATTGCATTAGCGAGTCACATGTACGTCCAATATTAGTGGCTAATAGAATAACTAAAATTCAACAACTTTCTAAAGAAGTTGAATGGAAACACGTAGCCTCAGAACAAAATCCAGCCGACTTACTTTCCAGAGGTACTAGAGTTAAAGGTTTAACCAGAATGAATTCTGGTTTAAGGGCCCACCGTTTTTAAGGGAAATTGAATCTAAATGGCCACAACAACCACCAGCATATATAGATGAATGTGTAGAACTTAAACAAACATCTTTAATTGCAAAATATTGTAGCACAGGCGTAATGTATGAAGACATTCTAAAAGCCCATAAATTTATAACCTCTTATGAAAAATTATTGCGTATGATGGTATATGTTAAACGTTTTATTAATGTTTGCAAAACTTCGAAAAATTTTTCTGCATCAATAACTGTAGAAGAAATGACCGATGCTTTGCTAACCTGTTGTGGAATTGTACAAAGATCACAGTTTGCCGATGAGTTTAAACAGCTTAGAGATGGAAAGCTAATTAAGAATCATAAGATTATTCAATTGTCACCATTTTTAAAGGACGGCCTTATTCGCGTAGGAGGAAGATTGAAAAATTCTTCGCTTTATTTTTCTGCAAAACATCCAGTATTATTGCCTAACAATCATCCATTTGTAAAAACTTTAATTATACACTACCATAGAAAATATTTTCATGCAGGAGTGCTCTCACTTCATAATATATTAAGAGAGCAGTTTTGGATAATAAATGCCAGAAGGGTTATAAAGCAAATCATACATTCATGCATTTTGTGCTTCAGATATCGTCCAAAAATACAACAGCAAATTATGGCAGCACTACCAGCAGATCGGGTACAAGCGGCATTTCCGTTCCAAGTCAGTGGTGTTGATTATTGTGGACCATTCTACTTAACTCAAAAAGTTCGTGACCGGGCGCCTATTAAGGGATATATTTCGTTATTTATATGCTTTTCAACAAAGGCCATTCACATGGAATTGGTACCAGATCTGACAACAAATGCATTTATTGCCGCCCTAAGAAGATTCATTTCAAGAAGAGGTAGATGTTCAACGATTTATTCAGACAACGCAACAAATTTTATTGGGGCTAACAAGGAATTAAAGGTCATGTTACAAGACTTTTTGTCTGAGGAGCACAGTTCAGCTCTACGAGAAGCTTGTCAGCAAGAAGGCATTACTTGGGCATTTATTCCACCCCGATCACCCCACTTTGGCGGTTTGTGGGAAAGTGGGGTAAAACAAGCTAAGCATTATCTCCGACGTGCCATTGGAAAGTATATATTAACCTATGATGAACTGAATACAGTAATTTGCCAAACTGAAGCTATATTGAACAGTCGACCCCTGACGCCCCTCTCGAGTGATCCAAATGATTTACGACCCTTAACTCCAGCACATTTCTTAATTGGTCGTCCTTTGGCCGCATTGCCTGAACCAAATTTGTGCACAATTAATCCCGCTTCATTGAAGAGCTACAAATTAATTCAATGGATCCAACAACAATTTTGGGAGCGTTGGCGCAAAGAATATTTAAATTGCTTGCAACAAAAAACAAAATGGACCGTAACATCACCTAACATCCAAGTTAATGATTTGGTATTGTTGAAGGACGGCAACATTCCTCCACTTAGATGGCCACTCGCAAGAGTTATTGCAGTCAATCCTGGTGACGATGGTTTTGTACGTGTTGCAACCGTTAAATCAAATGAGGGCGTATTTAAAAGAGCAATTACAAAATTATGTAAACTACCACTTGAACAGTAGTAATTTATTTTGAAAGCTTAACTTTCAAGAGGGGGCAGGATGTTAAGAATTTGTCGTTATATTGAAAATTTCCTACAGGGAACTAGTTGTTTGTCAAAACGCATATTTTGTGCTACCAACAAATCATTGTATTAATACACTATACATTGTTTGCTATAATGTAATCTTTCTCTATGTGGTTGTTGTAATTATTGATTGCGACAAACAACAAGTATTTAGTAAATTCATATGTAGTTTTGACAATCAGTTATTTTTCTGCGTTTTAATATTGAAACATATTGATACAATTTTTTCCCAAAAGTCAGTCGGCTAACATATATCAAAGTGTAAACTAATATACAGTCCAAACAAATCATTGAATTAAAATAAATAAAGTGAATTTTCAAGAACTAATTAACAAATAAAGTGTTTGATTTTGCATCTGACATAAGTACATTTTTCGTTGTCATTTTAAATAGCATTGTGGACAGGAAAAAGCTCCTGTCTTCTCCAAGAACCATTAGCTGCAGACAATACTATATCTAAATTATTTTTGAATTTATAATATTTAGATGCAGGGATTACTGACACTGCTGTACCTGTATCAATTAAAATTTTTAAATTATTTTTATAATCAAAAATAAATAAGCGACATGATGGTTCTTTTAATCGTCGCTGCATTGGGATAATTTAGTGTAAATGTTTGGTATTGCGAAATGAAATCGCAAGGGGAAATGCATTTTGAAGCTTTAATGCCAAATTTCTGATGATACCAACAAAAATTACGGCTTTTTTAATTTCTTTGGTGAGGATTAATTTTGTTTTATGGACGATTTTTTATTTCCAATACTTAAGAAATAATTTCTCCATATTTTCTGCTAAACTTGAAGTAACTTTGATTAAATTTTCTAAAAGATCTGAAGGTAAGGTAGGATTAGGTAAACAAATGGAAGATATTTGGGGTTTATTTGACAATTCATACATTTTGTCAGCTAAGATTAATTTGTCACTAAAATATGTTAAAGTCGATGCTGTTAGATGCATCTGAATAGTAGATGGAAGCTTTCGGATACACAATTTTATTCAGAGTTCATTATTTATCATAGAATTATTTATAGCAAGTTTCTTTAAATCATGGAAAAACTCAGATGGTTTTCTATCTTCAATTTCTGATTTGTTGAGAAGTTTTTCAAAACGAAGATCCTCACTCATAGAAAATCGCTCAAGTATAATGTGGATATTTATATTGTTACGTTTTAACCTTTTCAAAACGCTGGTTTATTTCCTTTAAATAAACCGGATACTTTTGATTGCAAATAAAAGCCGTTTAGTAGTTTGAAAATTGTAACAACTCTTTATTTCTTTAAAATGTACAACAACAACAGAATTAAATAGCCACTCAATGTTTTTTATACACGTTTATAAATTCTCAGAATTACAGACACAATTTATAATGTACACGCATTTACTTGAAAAACACAACACACTTTAAGGCACTTAGATAATGTTTCTTCGAAAAGCGTCTCTGATCAACTCAACTGCAACCTCTGCCACTATTTATAACACTGCATTACCATCTAGAAAGCTCTTTAACTGTCAAAGTTCGAATATTCTAGATCATATGCCATCTGTGGTGTACTTTCTACAATGTTCTTTAACTGATTATTCGAACTCGAATACAGTGTTGCCAACTTACAATCAAATCAACTGAAAGCTTTTATTTAACAATGCCCACAGATATGTTACAGTTTTACAGCACTGTTACTTGAAAGCATTATGCTACTTTTAAATCAGCCGTTAAAATCGTTATATTTGAATTCAAGTACAATTTCGTAACACTGCCCCCCGCTTAAGCCTGTTCGTCCCGAATAGTCATAGATTCACTTCTCCCATATGCAGCTAGTCGTTCTAGATGTACGACCTTAATTCCCGATATCAGTCTTCCACATTCCCGTATTCTATAAACCATGTCGTCCAATTTCTTAACTGCACTATGTGGTCCTTTGCAGTGATTCCTTAATTTGGATGACAAACCCTTATTACTTTGTGAGCTATATCTGGTTTTCATTTGGTCATTTATCATTTTAATTCGGCTCCGAACGAGTTCATGCATTTCTTTTTCTGCTGAAGCACCTTCACCCATCTTGGAACCCGGCCTGATGATCTTTTCTCTGCGGGACAGACCTATCTCTCCAACATGAACCATTCAGACGTTGCACTGTTCAACGAGGGCCTCCATTGTTACATGGCCACTTCTCACATCCGCTGGTTCCAACACCAACAAACCATTGTCTATACAATCTTCCACTTTCTCACGGGCCCACACCAAAGGTTGCGGTGGCAACCTTTTGTGCTCAACGAAAACTAACTTTCTTACTTGAGACTTGCTCTCATATCCGACGTCAAGGGGTATTTTAACATTTCACCAATTCATGACTTTTTGTCCCATATCCAAAGTAATGCTGTGATTAATCATGAAGTCTGCACCAATGATTACTTCGTCCACAATATCGGCAACAACAAAGACATGATTTACGCTAATACCACCAATAGTTAGTTTCACATTAACTTTACCATGGACAGTGGCAGGCTCTCCAGTAGCGGTGCGTAGACTTACATTGCAAATTGGTTCCATCGATTTCTTTACTAAATCTGTTCTGATGATAGACTGCGGCGCTCCCGTGTCCATAGTAAGGATGTGCTTCCGACCGTTGATGTACCCACTAGCAGTAAGATTGTTATTTTCCTGCTGCAGTACTGATATGGAGATGGTAGGGCCATCAGGTGTGGGTGTCAGATCCTGTCCCTCTGTGCAAGCTCGCTTTAAAGGTGGCTCCTGTAATGCTTGATGATTCGCCAGCTGGTTATTTCTTGATGCTGAAACATATCTGATTCGCTTTATTGGTGCTCTGCAGTTTCGCTGAATGTGACCCATTTTTCCACAGTTATAACATTTAACTTTGGCTTTAGTTTGTCTCTTACTTAATGCCTCTAAAACTGCATCTGTTAATTCCTTTAATTCGTTGACCATACTTCTATCATTTTCAGCGACAACCTCGATTTTCCGCACATTACACACCTGGGGTTTTGAAATTATCTTTGCTGTTTCTTGTACCAGCGCGAATAAGACGGTTTCAAAGAATGATGACTTTGGTGTGGCACACACCGCATATTTTATCTCTGGATCGCGAATACCATTCACAAATGCCTCTATCTTCAAATGCTCCAAAATCGGATGGTTCTCCCCAGGATAAATAAGCTGTAGCAAACGGTCGATTTCCGCCACAAAGTCTTGTAGCGTCTCATTAGGTTTTTGTACTCTACCACGCAATTCCATTCGGTATATTTCTTTCATGTGTTCTCCACCATACTTACGTTGTAGAGCATCCTTTATGTCATCATAGCTATTTCTGTTACTTACTGGTACGCTTTCAAGAACTATTGCTGCGTTCCCTTTCAAGGCCAATATCAATTCTATAGCTTTATCTTCATTGTTCCACATGTTTCTAATGGCAACTGTATCGAACTGGAACTTGAAAACATTAAATGGTGTGCTGCCATCAAAACTAGGGGCCTTTATTCTGCTAGATGATTCTGGAATAATTCGTACCGGTCCATCTTGGCATTGAAGATTATTAACCTTTGTTTCTAGGTCATGCAGTTTTTGATCAACACCATTTTCTAAATCTGACACCTTCTGGTCAATACCATCCACTCTGCTGTTAAAAGCTTCAGACATTTCCTGAATTTTCTCGTCTGTGACTCGCTAGGAGTTTCTCGTTGTTGACTTGAACTTCAGCTAATAATTTTTCATTGTTGACTCTAGAAGTTTCTTGAAATTCTTCTTTGACTTCAGCTAGAAGTTCAGTTTTAACCTCCGCAAGCTGTTTCGAATTTTCGTTCATTTTCGCTTCCAGGTTCTCGTTGTTTACTTTAGAAGTTTCTTGAAGTTTCATTTGCATTCCCTCCATCTTTTCCATCATAGCCGCAAACATTGTGCTTAAATCCATGCTGCTTGTTGCTGAACGTGTAGAAACTTCCATTTCTTCCTTATACTCGAATTCGTAAGCACCGATGTCAATATCACGCCGCTTGAATTCGTCTATCAGCCTCTTCTGCAATTCCGCCTTATTACCTGCTGTTGGTAACTCCAACTTACTCAGTTCTTTCTTGAGTTGTTCAACTTTTAGTTCCTCAAACTTCATGCTTATTAATTTGCAATCCCACTTCTGACACCAATTGTTACGTTTTAACCTTTTCAAAACGCTGGTTTATTTCCTTTAAATAAGCCGGATACTTTTGATTGCAAATAAAAGCCGTTTAGTAGTTTGAAAATTGTAACAACTCTTTATTTCTTTAAAATGTACAACAACAACAGAATTAAATAGCCACTCAATGGTTTTTATACACGTTTATAAATTCTCAGAATTACAGACACAATTTATAATGTACACGAATTTACTTGAAAAACACAACACACTTTAAGGCACTTAGATGATGTTTCTTCGAAAAGCGTCTCTGATCAACTCAACTGCAACCTCTGCCACTATTTACAACACTGCATTACCATCTAGAAAGCTCTTTAACTGTCAAAGTTCGAATATTCTAGATCATACGCCATCTGTGGTGTACTTTCTACAATGTTCTTTAACTGATTATTCGAACTCGAATACAGTGTTACCAACTTACAATCAAATCAACTGAAAGCTTTTATTTAACAATGCCCATAGATATGTTACAGTTTTACAGCACTGTTACTTGAAAGCATTATGCTACTTTTAAATCAGCCGTTAAAATCGTTATATTTGAATTCAAGTACAATTTCGTAACAATATTCTAAAGGTGGATTGTGAATAACATCTACTAATTTATTTAGAACATCTTCAGATAGAGAAATAACAACAAGTTGATATTTAGTTGTATCATCTATGATGCCATTAAAGGTAAATGTTAGTTCTGTTTGTATGAACCAAGTTTCAGGACAAGAAATCCAAAATTGTGGTAATTTTATAGAAACTTGTACTGGATTGTTAATTTGTGTGTTTGTATTTGAGTTGTTATTAGAAAATGGTGTTGATTGTGCATCTTGAAAGTCTGAATTATTTGTATTGTTGTTTTGTTGCGTATCTTGTTCGTTCATTGAACGTGTTATAACCATTTTGTAAATAGAAAATTACTGGTAAAGGATTTACAAATAAAAACTTATTGTAAAATTAATGGTAATAGTTGTTTAATACAATAACTATTTAAATAGTATTAAATAATAACTATATAAACGTATTTATTTGTTAATATATACCCAATATCTTTTATTTTGAAGATATCCTCTTTGTAAGATGTTGTAGTGTGCACATGAAGTACTTGAAATACAAATGTTCATGGTGCAACACTTGAACATGCGTGTTGTGTGTGTGGTCCCATTTTGCTTGTTGGGAAATTGATTAGCGCTGCTGATCAAGAATTAGATCAACTGTTTGGCGTTAAAATAGAATTGTGTATTGAACAAAGGGTTTAATCACTCAAAACATTTATTGAACAGTCAGCATATTTGACAATAGCTTTGTTCCAAGCACATTCAAAAAAACAGACAGGCATGAGTCAATACACCAATGTGTAGAATGTAAACAATGCAAATTGTTACATTGAGTAGAATCTAAGAACCAATAGAAAATAAGATATTGAGTAGATTTAGGAATCACTCAAAAGTAGTGTTTAAGAATTTTAGGCTTAAGAAAAGAATTTTGAAAATAATAAATTTGTTGAATCGAGTTCAACAAATCATATATATATATTATTTTTTGTTTTTAGTTTTATAGTACCATAGCTTTGCCATCTCTGTTGTATTATTTTTTTTGTACATAAGACAAGAAGTCTAAATTTTGTTATATTCTTTTTTTTAACGAAACATTTTTTTTGTATTATTAGCCCATACGGTTCTTTATTTTTTCTTTTTAAGTTAGTATTAAATTGATGTTTGTAGCTTGAACAATAAACTCAAGCATTTGAATTCAGTCAAAATTCTTAAGTGTTTTTTATTTCAACACCAACAAACCTCACGGGAAGAGGAGTCACCTCGCCCCAACATATGGTCCTTCGAAAAGTCCTAGAGGAACTAGGGCTGGAAAAAAAAACTAGGTGAACTTGTCCACTTATTTGTAGTTCCACGCAACAACAAAGGCAAAAACAACTACCAAAAATTCTGTTGAAGTCGAAAACAGAAAAGGCCCTTACCGTGCGCAGAGAAGTACATCAATATCTTTCCAACGTTTCAGAAGCAGAATCTATAAGGAAAATACATTTAAGAAAGCCCCATGCTTGTAAGGATTGCGTCTTAAGCTCCAGTCGTAGCCAGAGGACAAACAACTTCAAAGGAAAATTAAAAGGGTATGTACAGTGCTAAAATTAAATTTTGTGCGATTACTTTATTAGCTATTTAACAAAAGTGTTAAAATTCAAAGAAAAACAAAAAGAGGAAAAAACGTTGTAAGCAAAGCGGTATACATATGTATAATAAATAAAAACAACAACACATGCAATATTAAATGTAAATATTACATAAAGATTAGTCCATCACAGATTAATAGATTAGTCCATCACAGATTAATAAAATACCATCTCCATTACAAAGTACCATCACTGTTAAGAATTCAACGAAATAGAAGAAGTTAAACATGCGCAATAGTACATAAAACTATAAGTCACACTCTTCTTACGCACACAAATGTTCCAATTTCTACATGTTCCTATTAAACAACCAACAACAAAGCAGCAATAATTAAAGTGGTGTGTTAACAAGTGCAGATAAATGCCGGAATAAATATTAAAACAAATTCAAAGTGATAAATACAATTATTAAAGAATAAATCTGTGCTACAAAATAAAACAATCATTTGATTTCTGTGGATACAAAAGGAAAATAAGTTATAAAATAAAACAAATTAAAACGAATGTTCTACAGTGAAAATTAACATACACACACATAAATTAAAGGTGCACAAAAACAGCAAATTCCACCAGAATACAACAAAAACAGCAAATTCCACCAGAATACAACAAAAACAGCAAATTCCACCAAAATACAACAAAAACAGCAAATTCCACAAGAATAACACAAAATCAAATTCAACTGCAAATTCCACAAGAATAAAACAAAAACAACTTGAATTGTCACAAACAAGGGTTTCCGATAAGAAGAAAAGCAGGGGAAAATAAAGGTGAGTGGTAATTTGAAAAATTTTTAATTAAAATCAGTTAAATAAATTGAGGGTGGATTAAATAAAAATTAATAGTTTTTGGAAACTACAGTGGTGCACAAAAGTGGTAAAAGGTTGTTGAATTTTAATAAAATCTTATAGAAGAAATTTATTCCATTGTCAACAATGATGAGTAAAACTACAACGAGAGGTGCGTAATAATTTTATAAAATTTATTTTGGAGAATATATTTTACGATTTGGTACCGTTACACAAGTTAAAATCATTTTCATTGTGGAAATAAGAATTTCGCTTTTACAACAATATAAAAGTAATCTGCTACTTTCACTTATCAACGTAAATAAAAAATGGCAGCAAGAAGGAGATGTAAGCTTGACATCAATATGGTGGAAAAGTTTTGCAATAATTATGAGGCAACAGCACCAGAAGACCGAACTGTTCCATACTTAGATATATCCATAAAATTATATGATGGAAAGCGACAAAGAGGGCGAACCAGACTTCAAAGACGAATTAGCGCTAATCTATGAAAGAACATGCGATAAGGCTCACAAAACCAAAGCAAAAATATTAGGGTTAATTACTTCAGCTACTTTAGTAAATGAATCCCAAAGAAGCGACACTACATTTGCACAACAGTCTTCCGCGACACTCAAGTTACCACCATGTGAGATAGAAAATTTTGAAGGAGGTTATGCACAGTGGCCAGCCTTCAGGGACATGTTCCATGCCGTGGTCGGAAATCATCCTCATTTATCTCAAGCTCAAAAACTGTATCATTTGCGTAGCAAAACGCGGGGGGAGGCCAACCAAATTGTGAAACGTTTTGATTTGGTTGATGAAAATTATGCTTTAGCTTGGGAAGCCTTAAAAACAAGATTTGAAAATCCGAGAATCTTAGCTCATCAACAAATGAAGCAGATGTTTAGCATACAAGCTATCCACAACGAATGCGCTAAAGCTATAAGAAATGTTCAAAGCATGATAAATGAGAGTTTGGCTATTTTCGAGTCACTACATCTCACAAAAACGTGGGATGCCATATTAATATATTTATGTGTTTCCAAGCTTCCGGAGGAAACTATGAGGGCATGGGAAAACTCTTTAGCTGATCACAAGAATTGGCCCACTTGGCAAGATCTGTCGGAATATCTCTCCAATAGAGTAGAAATGTTGGAAACGGTTTCGGACATGAGAAAGCCCGGTAGTAAAGAAAATTTTGGAGGTAAAAACCAATCATTTCATTCTCAGGTAGAGCATAATAAAGTAAGAGGTAGTTGCAAAATGTGTAAACAAAATCACCCACTATGATTTTGCCAACAATTTAAAGCGTTGTCAGTAAGCGATAGAAGTAAATTCGTATTTTCTAATAAATACTGTGTAAATTGCCTTTCGCCGAATCATTTTAAATCCAAGTGCCAAAGTACTAATCTGTGCATTAAATGTAATAAAAAGCATCACACAATGCTACATATAGAGCAAAGGGACAAATTGAATAATAATTCAGAAATTCGAAGCAAGTCACAAAATTTTCCACAAGATGACGATAAGCCAACGACATCTGGGACCCAAAGTTCGAATGTTTCTTTTAATCCCCAAGTATCACAAGCAGCAGGCCCAAGTGGACGTTCAGATACAGGAGCTAGCAGTGTTTTGACTCATTTTTCTCGAAATGAAGGAACCACTATTCTACCCACTGCATTGGTAAATATTGAAGAATGTGGTCAAAAATTCATGATTCGAGCTCTACTAGATGCAGGGTCCGAAAAAACGTTTATTTCCTCCAGACTTCAACAAAATCTTTCCTTACCGGTCGAAAAACATAATTCAGAAATATCTGGACTGGGGGGAACCATAGTGGGAAATTCAAAAGGAAGATGTCATATAACCCTCAAATCAAGATTTTCTGATTTCAGAATAAAAGTAAAGGCAATTGTGGTACCCAAATTATCACATTTTCTGCCTTCAAAGCCGTTAAAATTTAAAAGCTTGAAAGATATGGACCATTTAAATCTTGCGGACCCATACTTTTTCCAGCCTGCAACTATAGACATGATAATTGGCAGTGATTACTTACCCTCTATAAATCTATCAGGTGTAAAAACAAATGTAGCGGACTGTCTCGAAGCTAGAGAATCCCACTTCGGATGGTACCTGTCAGGCCCCGAGCCAATTAACAAACTGAACTTATTTTCAACAATGGTCCACTCATCCGATGACATCAGCCTTCAAGAACAGCTAAAAAAGTTTTGGGAATTAGAAGAGGCAGAAAAGACATATGCAGAATCAGAGAGCGATATCTACTGCGAACAATTCTATCAAAATACAACTCTTCGGCAACCTGATGGTAAATATGTTGTTAGACTTCCCTTTAAGGAAGAATTTCCAAAGGATATATTTCTTGGACCCTCCCGAAATATGGCACTAGCTCAGTATTACCGTATGGAGAAAACCCTTGAAAAAAATCTAGAGCTGAAAGAAGAATATTCAAAGGTTATACAAGAATATTTAGACCTCGATCACATGGAACCGGTGGTCCACTTTGAACCCCAAACAGAAAAACAATCTTCGTTTTATCTCCCCCACCATGCGGTCCTCCGACCTGAAAGCAAAACCACTAAAGTACGAGTGGTATTCAATGCGTCAAAGAAGACCAACAGCGGGTTTTCTTTAAATGACGTCTTACACCAGGGTCCAACACTTCAAGCTGATTTGATGCAAGTCGTGCTATGTTGGCGACATTATAAATACGTATTTACCGGGGATGTCCAAAAGATGTATCGGCAAATTTTGGTGAACGAAGCTGATCGGTCATATCAGCATATTTTGTTTCGTGAAAACGGGCAGGGTTCCGCAAAAACCTTTCGACTAAAAACGGTGACTTTTGGAGTCAACTGTGCCCCCTTTTTGGCAATACGGACTCTACAAGAGCTTAGTAAAGACTGTCGACATTTGTACCCGGAAGCGTCGAATATTTTAGAAAAAGAAATTTATGTCGACGATGTTCTGTCCGGAGGCCATACGCTAAAAGAAGCCAGCGAAAAACAGCAACAACTGATTCAAGCCCTGCAATCCGCCGGATTCCCATTGAGAAAAGTAACATCAAATGATCGGGTTCTGCTGCAACATTTGCCGCGGGAGCATCTTCTAGATGAAGAATTCTTAGGGATCTACTGGAACGCTAAAGACGACTATTTTTACTACATCTTAGGGTCTATAGAAATTTTACCGTCCACTACAAAAAGAAAAATTTTATCGGCAATTGCGAAATTGTTCGACCCACTAGGATGGATAAGCCCAGTTATAGTAGTTGCCAAAATTTTGATGCAAGACTTATGGAAGGAAAAGTCTGGGTGGGATGAGGATATCTCACCAGAAAAATATAATCAATGGAAGGTGTTTGCCGAAAATCTACCTCATGTAGAAAATATTAAAATACCTCGCTGGTTAAGTTTTGCACCAAATTACCATGTCCAAATTCATGGATTTTGTGACGCCTTGGAGAAAGCGTATTGCGCTATGATTTATATAAGGACTGAAAGCACCACGGGTAACATAAATATCAGCCTACTAATGCAAAAACAAAAGTCGCTCCTATAAAGAAAACTACTGTTCCAAAACTCGAATTGTGTGGAGCTTTGTTGCTGACAAAATTGATAAAAAGGGTTATAAATTACTCAAAATTATCTTACGAATTGTTATTGTGGACGGATTTGTCAATTGTGCTCGGTTGGTTACAGAAGGATCCCCATACACTTAAGACTTTCGTTGGAAACCGAGTATCGGAAATTCTCAGCGTTGCAAGTGCCAAGCAATGGAAACATGTAAAAACTTTAGAAAATCCCGCAGATTTAGGTAGTCGCGGCTGCTCTCCACAAGAACTCTTGCAGAGTACACTCTGGTGGAACGGGCCCCCTTGGCTCAAACAATCCGTATCTAGCTGGCCAACACCCAGGACATTTGATCCCATTGATTTAGAAACGAAGGGAAACGCCAACGAATACAAATGTGCAGAACAGAGTTCTAACTTTCATTTACAACCTACGCACGTAGATTCCACATTGAATACATCAGAGGCACATCACAATGAGCTAAATGATATTCTGGAAGAATTTTCATCGCTTGATCGAGCTTTAAGAATCATTAGTTATCGATTGAGGTTTATTCACCGCATAATGAGGAAACCAACTTCAACCGAAAAGTATATAACTGCCAAAGAAATTACATTTACCAAGCACAGGCTTCTAAGCATCACTCAACAACTCCACTTTGAGTCTGAATACAAAAGTTTAAAAGAAAAGACACCTTTGTCTCGGAAGCAGACTTTTATCTCTAAATCCATTTATGGATGATAAAGGTCTTATACGAGTAGGTGGGCGACTTCACAATTCCGAACTAAGCTATGAGGAGCAGCATCCAATAATAATACCTGAAAAATGTCAATTCTCTAAGCTACTTGTCGATTTTACACATCGTATCTTGCTGCATGCCGAGCATCATACTATGCTAAGAGCAATCAGGCAAGGAGTTTATATTCCCCGGCTGAAGACTCTGGTACGAAAATGCATCCGTAATTGCAAGACGTGTACAGTTTACAAACAAAAGTTGCAGCATCAGATCATGGCAGCTCTTCCCCCGGAACGAGTTAAATTTTCGCTACCGTTTACCTACACGGGTGTCGACTTTGCCGGCCCCTTTGGCGTTAAGTCCTCTAATTTAAGAAATGCAAAAATTTTGAAAGCCTACACCGCAGTTTTCGTTTGTTTTTCAACACGTGCAGTTCATCTAGAGCCTTGCTCTGACCTATCCACTGATGCCTTCCTTGCTTGTTTTAGCAGATTTACTGGACGTAGAGGTCTACCTAAGACGTTGTTTTCCGATAATGGAAGAAATTTCATTGGAGCAAATCTGGCCCTCCTCAAAGCCCACAACAATTTTCTAATAACAGCAGAACAAGCGTTAATAAATAAATACAGCATATTAGGATTTACTTGGTCATTTATCCCACCTTATGCACCCCACATGGGTGGTATATGGGAGGCTGCCGTGAAAAGCATGAAAATGCATCGAAAAAAGGTAACCAACTCCTTCTCATTTACGTTCGAGGAATTCACCACATTACTTATTAAAATCGAGGCAGTATTGAATTCAAGGCCACTATCCTCGATAACTGAAAATCCCAACGAGATTTTACCTTTGACTCCGGGACATCTGTTACGCGGCGCACCTCTTGTGGCTCCACCTGAAACTCCATCTGACCCGAATGCTAAAAACTTGCCTTTCTTGAAACGCTGGGAGCGTTTAAAATCCCTACAACATATTTTTGCTCAAAGATGGAAAAATGAATACATCACCGAGTTACAACGTCGCTATAAATGGAAAAAAGAAAGAGATAATCTTAAGCCAAATGATATTGTCATTGTAAAAGACGATTCATTACCGTCCACCGATTGGCGGCTTGGTCGCGTCACGAACGTAGTTTATGGAAAGGACAACAAAGTTCGCGTCGCTGTCGTTTTACCGCAGAATGGAATTATACGAAGATCCATCGTGAAACTCTGCATACTTCCAACTGAGAGTGACCACCAGAAAAATGTAGGCAGAAATATAACCCCTAATTCATCAAAAGTCACCTCTCAAAACCCAAAGAAAATTTGATTAATCCAATCCATTCAAACCCTCAAAAAAAAATAAACTGAAATGCAGCTAATAACACTTTTAGATAGTAACCGCACAATTTATTTATTTTTTCGCACTGTATGTATTTCTTTTGTCTCCTTTTCTATGTATTTAGATGGAAGAGAGACGCCCCCGATGTCACATATGCCGTCAAAACCATCCTATAAAATATTGTAAGCAGTTCAGGGAATGGAGTGTTACGCTGAGACGGCTGTCTATACAAAATAAGGGATACTGTCTAAACTGTTTAGCGCACTTTCATACCCGGGAGTTTTGCTATTCTAGAGGCCGATGTACCGTCCGCATGGCAGATGATCGGATATGTGAAGCTAGACATCATACCCTTCTCCACCGTTCGATATATGACCCACTTTCTTCGAGCTTTGAAGATGAAAACGAGGACTATCCATATTCTTTAAGCGAAACGCCGGATTAGGAAATCTCAATAAATCTTGATCCAGTGGATGTTACTACCCCTCCACATGAGGAAGAAGAAGACCGATTAATTGAATTTCCAATCCCAGTCGAAGATAATATGCCTCCTCATGAGGAAAAGGATAAGATGATAACCCAACTTCCTCATACAGCGTTACACCATTCAGTGGTAATTGACCCCCTAGTCCGGGTTAACCTCAACTATCGGGGACAAAAGATGTATACATCCTTCATATTAGACCGTAATGTGTCGCAATCTTTTCTATTACACGATGTTGCTCGAATGCTCCCAGAATTTAGACCAAATCCTAGTACTATCGGAGAGCGATTCGGACGATTTGAACTCGAGCCGGCGTTCTCACATCCAGAGCACAACAAAATCGGAATTGACTTGCGTCTAGTAGACCACATACCTTTCTCTCCACCAGAGCCGAGTTAAGCTACCACCATTGCAAAACATTTTAAATCCTATGAGCCCCAAGCTCACCCTGACTTTACCAGCTGTAAAGAAATTGACGGTGTATTGGGCGAAGACGTTGCTTCACAAATATTTAAGCCACATTATGTTCCACCAATCACTAGTTTTGCTGTTGCACACAAGTCCACATTTGGCTATATAATTTCTGGAAAATGGAGCGGCTGCATTTGCCACAGTTTAGAGGCCGGAATATGTTGAATCGAGTTCAACAAATCATATATATATACAGTGGTGGCCACGAATTTAAGACACGACATGTCACTTATATATTTCTGATAATTTTTACATCTTATCGAACAAATTTTAGATTTATGTTATTTTTTTAAAGATCCTAGTAATGCTATGAAAAAAAATTAACAATAGTTTGTTACCTATATTTTGTTTCGAATATTTATTTACATATTATACAGATTAATACAAGTTTTAGCCTGGTCATGAATTTAGGACATAGGCAAAATAAAAGTTAATTCTCTAAATTAAGACTCAGTTTCATAAAACAATCCTAGTATTTGGTAGGAAATCCTTTATTTTGGATCACAGCAGCGCATCTTCTGGGTAAACTTTCAACTAAGGCCATACAGCGTTTCTTAGGAATGGCATACCAAGCCTTTTGAATTTCTTCCCATAAATCGCCCAAATTTTTTGGCTTTACTGCTCGTACATGCTCCTCAACATCATTCCACAAGTTCTCAATTGGATTGAGGTCCGGGGATTGAGCTGGCCACTTCAGAACTGTTATATTATTATCCTCTAAGCAACTCTTCACTAGGCGTGAAGTGGGCTTAGGGTCATTATCATGCATAAATTTCCACATTAGAGGCATGCTGTCTTCAGCGAATGGTATCATGACGCTTGTCAGTATGTTTTTGTAAATGTGCTGGTCCATTTTACTCATAATCTTGTGAATAGGACCTACACCATGCCAGGAAAATGCTGCCCACACCATGACATTGCCACCACCATGCTTAACCGTTTTAAGGGTGTACTTTGGGTGATGCTGCAGGTTTGGAGGACGCCATACGTACTGTTTTCCATCAGAACCGAAGCGGCAAAACTTCTACTCGTCGCTCCAAAGTATATTTTTCCAAAATGTCATCGGCTTATTGAGATGTTCTCTTGAAAACGCTAGTCGGGATTTAATATTTTTTTTTGACACAAGTGGTTTACGCTGGACTATACACCCACGTAAGTTTTACTCGTTCAGACGTCTTCTTATTGTCCTGGACGATATATTAATACCAAAATCCGATGAAATCTCGCTTTTAATTTTACCTGAGCTCTTGAAAGGATCTTTAACAGCTAATTTATAAATTAAGCTATCCTCCCTAGGTGTAGTTTTTCGGGCTCTAGGGTGCTGTTTGACATTTTTGGTGGTACCATGTTGCTTGATGTGTTCAAGTGCGTTGTATATCTTGGATCTGGAACATTTAAGTAGCTTGGAAATCTCCATTATTGTTTTTCCATCAGTATTCATTTGTTGGATCAGTTTTCGCTCGGCATCCGAACTCCAAGTACCTCTGGCCATTTCTAACTAAATAATTTGATGTATTCCAACATAAAATGGAATGAAACATTCATTACTTACCCTTTAGCTTCAAAAAACACCAAATAGTCACTTAAAAACCAAATATTTGTTATATGTTTTAAATTCGTGTCCAGCTTTAAAAGCACGTTTTTACGAAAGTATAATAAAAATAGCAACAAAATGTAAAAACAAACAAAACAAAATAGCGGTACTTCTTCTTAACATTACAGGGTACACTGAAAAATAAACATGATCTAATTTAATATTGCAGGGTTGTAAAAATTATCATATCTAAGTTCGTTATAAGTCGTGTCTTAAATTCGTGGCCACCACTGTATATATTATTTTTTGTTTTTAGTTTTATAGTACCATGGCTTTGCCATCTCTGTTCTATTATTTTTTTTGTACATAAGACAAGAAGTCTAAATTTTGTTATATTCTTTTTTTTTAACGAAACATTTTTTTTGTATTATTAGCCCATACGGTTCTTTATTTTTTCTTTTTAAGTTAGTATTAAATTGATGTTTGTAGCTTGAACAATAAACTCAAGCATTTGAATTCAGTCAAAATTCTTAAGTGTTTTTTATTTCAACACCAACAAACCTCACGGGAAGAGGAGTCACCTCGCCCCAACAGAATTGATTATTAATCTGAAACCAAGAAGTCAACTACTATTACAAGAAGTCAACAGCTATTACATGGCGATCCTGCCGACACCGATTCCTGGATGGGGGAAATCTAAAGATCCTGCCAAATTGAAAACCCTAGATATGGAAGGAAGCTAGAAGAAATGACTACCTCCGGAATAAAAACAAAAACAAGATGTAAGAAAATAATAAAATAAGTGAAAAACAAAAAATGTTTAATAAGATAAAACCAGTAATAATTGTGGTATTTGACCAGAAAATGCATTGGCATGTTTGGCAAATACTAAAATAATAAAAATATTCAAACTATAGTTAATTTATATATGTTTGACTAGAAAATGTATTGGCATGTCTGGCAAATGATGAATTAAGAAAATAAACTAAATTTAAGTAAAAACAAAAAGGGAAAATTATTTTTTTTTAAATGCGGAAATTCCAAAAATAACTTTAAAAAAAAAATTATAAATAATTTTTTTTTTTTTTAAAAAAAAGATTAATGAAGTTGTAGCAGCTTCTACAAGTTCACCAAAAGCCGTAAGCGTTAGCATGGAAGTGATCATACTGATGAGCACAGCAATGACATTGATTGTAATAATGAAATATCTGAAGAAGTATATAAAAAAAAATTAGACGTCAAACCGTTGGAGCTGGCGTATTACACAATAACAAAAAAAATAATTAGTAAAAGAAAAGCCATTATTATGTAAACGTATTTTAATAAATATTCGAAATCATGAATTATATTATATATTTAAGAATAATGAAATAACAATATAAATTTAAACTAATATTAATTTACAAATTGTACCTACATTTCATAGTGGACGAAAGAAGAAAAGTTAGGAAGTAAATAAGATATAACAATAGAATAGATACAAAATACATATTAACAAGTTTAGTCAATTGCGGAAAGACGCATTAAATATTTTAAAATTGCATGAAGATAAATCCATGCAATCCAGTAGTACTGCAGTATTGACAGAAAAAAAAATAAACTATAGACAAAATGTCAGAAGAGGGTCTTAACGTTGCCGAATTGGCATCTATTTCTAAACTCATAACAACTTTTAGTGGAACAAAGGAAGAATTAAATCCATTTATAGCAAATTTGGAGATTCTGAGAGACACGTTCCCACAAAGTAAAAGAAACTCATTTTTCAACTTTGTATACAAAACAAAGATAACACTTCAAGTACAAAATAGGCTCAGACAGACAGAGGTACCAACCTCTATAGACACTTAAATTTCAACATTAAAGGAAGCTTATAAACCAAAAGAGTCACCAAATATAATTCTAAATGAATTGACAAGATTCTCGGATAGAATAGAGCAATTAACAATGGAATTGAATGAAATTCAAATAAGTACTTTGGGAGAAGAAAACAGAAACGTAATAAGTGAAACGAATGCAGTTATAGCATTTAACACATTCAAAAACGGATTAAAAAACAATGACATTATTAGAACCATAGAAGCAAGCAGGGTGAAGAAGCTTAGCGAGGCTATCGAAATAGCAATAGAAGCTTCAACTGATATAAGACAGACCCAAGTAATGTTCCAGTCTATGCAACCAAGGAACAATTTTAAAAATTTCAATAATAAAAACAGAAACAATTTTAACTCAAATTATTCCCGAAATGGAAGTAACTACAATAATAATAATAACAACATGAATAGGAACACTAATAATAATAACAACAGATTTAACAATAACAATCAAAATAGAAGCGGATACAGTGAAAGAGTAAACCGTGGTGGAATGAATAACATCAATAGAAATAATTATAGAAGAAATGAGAACAATAACAGAAACAATAACAACAACTACAATAATAACAGAAACAATAATAACTATCGTAATAACCAATACAGAGGTCGAAATGCATATCATGTACAAGAACAGGGAAACTCGCAAGATCCGGAGACCATACGACAACACGGATCTCCGGAGCAGATCGAATAAATTCAAACAATGTATTTACCATTTCATCTGATCTTAAAAGCTATGTCAAATTAAATGTGCTAAACACGCATCGTACACTAACTTTTCTAATTGACACGGGATCCGAAGTCTCTTTGTGCAAAGAGGATTTATTACCAAAATACGATGAAGATCCAGATGATTATTGCTGCTTAACAGGAATCACAAGGGAAGAAATAAGATCATTAGGTTCCTCAGAAATATCAATACAAATTGATGAAACAATATTCAAGCATAAAATACATATGGTAAAAGAAGACTTTCCCATTTACACTGACGGTATACTAGGACGAGATTTTCTGTTAAAATATAATTGTAACATATACTACGTTTATACGCACGGCTTATTCGCAAATAAAATATTGCATGCAGAAAAATTTGCCGCATAAACAGTGAATTAATTTTTTATTTGCGAATAGCTAACTCACGAAAACAATTCCTGATTAACGACACTATTTGCAAATAAGATTTTAAGCATTGTCATATGTTTTAACATTTTTAGTTTACTAAGACTTTTTTTAAATATTTCATTGTGTTTTTGCATTAATTGGATTGCGAGACAAATATGAATTTTAGATTCTATCATTTTTGCATTTAAAAAATAAAAAATTTATCATATTTTGTTCAAAAACATTACTACCAATTTATTAAAGTTTACCATCCGGCATCACATAAAAACATAAATTTTCCGACTTATAAACAGTGAGTTAGTTAATTGCAAATAATTTTTATTTGCGAATAGGCTACGTATAAACGTAGTAATAGACTATGAAACATTTATACTAACTATTAATGTTGGAAAAGACATTTTGACATTACCAATACATAATAACACATTCAACATAACAACATTAAAGATACCACCAAGAAGTGAAATTATAGTACCATTTAAATTAAACATTGAAGAAGATGGAGTAATATGCAATCGAGAAATTGCAGAAGGTGTGTTTCTGGTTAATGCCATAATCCCAATAACAGGAAATAAACATATAAAACTATTGAATGTAACAGATAGAACTATAATAATAGAGAATTTGAAAGTGGAAACTACTCCACTAAAAAACTATGAAATATTCAGAACTAGCGATGTGAAAACTAAGTGTGACAGAGAACGATTCAATAGATTATTGAAAAAACTAAACGTAGACAACAATGATGATGTGGCGAAAAGGGAATTATTAAAAATACTTGAGAAATATCAGTCAATATTTCATTTAGACGGCGAGAATTTGACAACAAAAAATTTCTATAATCAAACCATTCACTTGAATGACGCAAATCCAGTTTACATAAAGAACTATCGTTTACCGCAAACGCATACCGAAGAAATTAACAACAAAGTAAAAGGACTATTAAAACAAAAGATAATAGAACCATCTATAAGCCCATACAATGCTCCACTATTGCTCCCAATGTTAGTTCCTATAAAGGGACAGAACGATCTAAAAAAATGGAGACTAGTCGTTGATTTCAGGAAGTTAAATGATAAAATAGTAAATGATAAATTTCCTTTGACGAGATTAGACGATGTTTTGGATAGACTGAGTAGAGCAAAATATTTTTCTACATTGGATATGACAAGTTCATTCCATCAAATTGAGCTTGACCAAGAATCAAGACCTTTCACAGCTTTTTCAACTCCAAATGTCATTACCAATACACCAGGTTACCTTTTGGATTAAAGATATCTTCAAATAGTTTCCAGAGAATGTTAACCATAGCATTATCGGGACTAGAGTCTGAAGCATTTGAGTATGTGGATGACATAATAGTTTATGGATGTAGCTTAAAACATCACAACAGCAACTTGATTAGTGTTTTCGACAGATTGTCTAGATATAATCTAAAACTGAATGCAAGCAAATGTTGTTTCTTAAAACCAGAAGTTATATATTTGGGACACTTGATAACATCAAATGGTATCAAACCAGACCCGAGTAAGCATGAAGCAATTTTGAAATATCCAATTCCCAAGAACGCTGATGATGTGAGAAGATTCGTAGCATTTTGTAACTATTATAGACGATTTATCAAAAATTTTGCAGATATTGCAAATTGTTTAAACAGATTATTAAAAAAGGGCACAAAATTCGAATGGCCACAAGAATGCCAAATAGCATTCGAAACTTTAAAGAACAAATTAATTAGTCCACCAATTTTGCAATACCCAAATTATGACGAAACTTTCGTTCTGACAACAGATGCATCAGATTTTGCACTAGGTGCAATTTATTCTCAAGGTACGATAGGTGAGGATTTACCAATATCCTATGCAAGTAGATCTCTAAATAAACATGAAAGTAACAAACCAGTAATAGAAAAAGAATTACTAGGAATTTATTGGGGTATACAATTTTTCGGACCATATTTATATGGAAGAAAATTTACAGTTGTCACTGACCACAGACCATTAGTCTCGTTATTTTCACATAAAAATCCTAGTTCAAAGTTAACAAGAATAAGATTAGAACTTTCAGAGTATGATTTTGAAATAATATACAAAAAAGGGGTAAATAACACAAATGCAGATGCATTATCCAGAATACAAATTGATTCTGAGATGTTAAAAAATATGATACCATCAGAGAATGATGATAAAATAAAGAAAACGCTAGTAGTAACAAGAGGTATGAGCAAAAAGTCATCAGAAAATAATATCATAAGCGGAACCCAAAAGGAGGCTGATCAACTCTATGGGACTGCACGTCGATCAATGATATAAAGCGCACAACTAAATTAAAATTTATATTAGAGAAAAGGCCTATAGAAAATAAAGAAAAGTTATATGAATATATAATAGAAAATTATAAAGATAAAAATGATACACGTGTTAGATGTAGCGATAATCCAAGACACTTAGGTACTCTTATGGAGAAGCTATCATCTTATTTGAAGAGTTTAAAGAATATGAGTAATAAGAAATTTGCAATCGACATTAGTGATGCAATATTTGATATAATTCCTGCAGATGAATTTAAGGCCAAATGCAATAGAAATTGTAAAATAAATAAAGATGATGTAATAATATTGTTATATAGAAAACCTCAAAATATACTAGACGATGTGAGAAAATTAGAATTGGTAAAATTATACCATGATACACCCCAAGGAGGACATTTTGGAGTAAGAAAAACTCTGTTAAAATAAAAACAAAAATACATGTGGAAAGGCATGAACAAAACTGTAAAAAATTATGTATCGAAATGTGAATTGTGTCAAAAGAATAAACAAATCAGACACACAAAAGAACCACTAAAGGTGACAGATACACCGACAAATAGTTTTAATACTATAGTGATTGACACTGTTGGTCCATTACGTCCAACAAATGACTTCAGATATATACTAACAATGCAATGCGAGTTGACAAAGTATGTAGTTGCCTATCCAATGGAGATAAAAGAGGCAAAATCAATAGCAAAAGCATTAGTAGAAAACGCAATTTTAAAATATGGACTATTTAGCGTACTCAAATCGGACAGAGGGACGGAATTTACAAATGAATTGATGAGAGAGATATGCAAGTTATTGAAAATAAAACAAAAATTTTCAACTCCGTACCACCATGAGACATTGGGAACTGTTGAAAGAAATCACATGGTACTTAATGAGTATTTTCTATCTTTTGTGGAGGATGATAATTGGGAACAATGGATTCCTTATTATACATTTGCATACAATATAACTCCTCATGTGGATACTGAGTACTCACCATTTGAACTGATTTTCGGAAAATTACTAAGTTTACCAGGGGATGAAGTCATGAATCATCCAAAGGTTTACAATTTTGAAAATTATGCAAATGAACTAAAGACAAGACTAAGACATTCCTTGGAAAACGCAAAGAAAATGATAGAAAAAATCAAAAACAAAAGACAATTAGATTCATATAAGAAAATAAATAGAATTCGATATAGGAGACTTAGTGTTAGTTAAAGTAGAAAATAGGAAAAAGAATGAACCACCATATAAAGGTCCATATGAAATAATTAATATTGATGATTTAAATGTAACTATAAAGATAAGTAATAAAACAAAAACTTTTCATAAAAATTTGTTAAAAAAAATACAAAAATGAACCAAATGAGTAATAAAATATTGTCATTATATGAAATTTAAACGTCAGCTAATTTATAACTGACCTATACCAAATAATAATCCACTTATGAAATTTGTAAACGAAAGAAAACAAAAATTTAATAAAGAAACTATCACTATATAAGCTATAAATAAGTCTTACCCAAATTTCAAAATAATTAATAAACAATTTAACTTTAAGTAAACATTTGGTCAATTAGATTAAGAAAAACAAAACCAAAAATATGCAACAGTAATGTTATTTTAAGAATATTAAATTTCAATAAATAATTTGTAAACAATATGAAAACAAAAAAACACTTAAAAATTATCCAATTTCAGTAAACAAAAATTGTAAAATTTTTTCTGAAGGGTGAGGGTGCAATGTGTACATGAAGTACTTGAAATACAAATGTTCATGGTGCAACACTTGAACATGCGTGTTGTGTGTGTGGTCCCATTTTGCTTGTTGGGAAATAGAGTAGCGCGGCTGATCAAGTATTAGATCAACTGTTTGGCGTTAAAATAGAATTGTGTATTGAACAAAGGGTTTAATCACTCAAAACATTTATTGAACAGTCAGCATATTTGTCAATATGCTTTGTTCCAAGCACACTCAAAAACACAGACAGGCATGAGTCAATAAACCAATGTGTAGAATGTAAATAATGCAAATTGTTACATTGACTAGAATCAAAGAACCAATAGAAAATAAGATATTGAGTAGATTTAGGAATCACTCAAAAGTAGTACTTAAGAATTTTAGGCTTAAGAAAAGAATTTTGAAAATAAAGAATTGATTATTAATCTGAAACCAAGAAATCAACTACTATTACAAGAAGTCAACAACTATTACAATGTTGATGGAATTATTGGTACATAGCTGGATGGAATTATTGATGATAGCCAATATCTTTTTTATTTTGGAGATATGTATCTTTTTTGTAAGATATTGATTGAATTATTGATATATAGTTGGATGGAATTATTGATGATAGCTGGTTTTCAATATTAAAGATTTTCTATTTTTCGCTTTATTTCTTTTGAATTTATTGATCCAAATACAATGCAAGACTGGATTATTTATAAATATCTCTTAAAGTTTTGATTATGAGTTTTGATGATGCTTTAAACCATATGATGATTTTAATGTCTTTTTGCGAACATTTTTTTTAATAATATTGGTTCGTTAATGATATTTTATATAATTGTTTTAATTGGCAGGATCGCCAATGAAGTTGTTTTATTTAATTATTTATTTAAATTTAATAATATGAACTTCTTTAAATAAAATTTTTATTTATAATGAAAATTTTTGAAGACAAGTTTGAAAACATAAAAACATGAAACTAGATTTTGAAAATTGTAATATACATTAAATAACACAAGTATGTATATAAAAGGTACATAAGTATGTAGTAGAACACTACACAGGTATACCCAATTCTACAACAAATACAACTTTACCAAAAACAACATGTACTTTGCTTTTGTAAAATTATTTGCTAACTGTCAAACAGCTAAACAACAGCAGACTGCAAAAATCAAATACAGGGGTGAAAATAAATAAATACGTGAAATTTACTTTCAATAAGTACTTCATTCACTTTTTTATTATCAATTATTCACTTTTCTACTATTTTATATTTTTTATTAAAAGAAACAAAAACGTTAATTTAAATTAATAACGAAATGTAAACAAACTTTGACAGAGAGAAGTCAAAAAACATATCGAGCAAAAAATAGTCAGCTGGCTTATTAACGTCACCTGTAGTAAATTCGCCTTGATATGTACATTAGAGTGACAGCCGATTTTTTTTTTAGATTTCAAAGAGTGCCGGGTGGAATATTGTGACACTAGGCCTAAATGTTAAGTGCTGAAAATTTGAGCCAAATCGGGCAACGATTTCTGGACGCGCATCGAGGTCAAAGTTCAGATATATGCAAAATTTTACTGTTAATATGGAATAAATAGGTGAAAAGTTATAATCACCCCTAATAGAATAATAATTTAAGTATATTAATCATATTATAATTCACATGAAATCGATCAATAAAAACGCTTGCCCACAAAAACTTAAGTTCAACATAAAATCAATTGCTTTCCATTAAAATGAAAACAATGTTGCAACATAATAAAAACGCTTGCTCGCAAAAACTAAAACAAACATACGTATCCATTAAAATAAAAACTTGCATGTTTGTCCACAGCATTGTGTACAAACATGCATACATACAAACCAAAACACAATATTGTTATCAACAATTGCGGGTGGTCAAGCTTTGTTTTAAAAAGTAGAACAATAAACCTAAGATCGATTTCAAAACAATGAAATTACCAAATAAGCATTTATTTTAAACATTGATTTCAAAATAATGTAATTATCAAATAAGCACTTTTTTAGATTTAAGATTCAAGAAAATTAAATAAAGTTTAGTATTATACTTACTCTCAAAACAGCAACACTATAATTGGCGCAGTCGGTGAAAGGATCCTAAAAATAATACGAAAGATCGTATTAAGGATTCAGTGAAACGAATAATAATAAGAAAGATCTTATTAATTGTTCAGTGAAAAAATACTAATAAGAAAGATCTTATTAATTAAAGTGAAAAAAAATACTAATAAGAAAGATCTTATTAAGGATTAATTTCAGTGAAAAAAAAAAAAAAAAATTTTTTTTTTTATATACAGTTAATCCCAAAAATATGTATACAAAGAATAAAATAATAATACGAAAGATCGTATTTTAAAGATCCAGTTAACAAAAAAAAAAAAAAACACGAAAAAAAGAAAAAATATTTTAAATAAAGTGACAATATAATAACTAAAGCTATATTAAACTACGAATATATAATTAGACTGTGATGTTTTAAATAACTTAAACTGTATTAAACTATGAAAATATACTAAACATCAAATAAAAAAAAGAGAAAAAAAAAACAACTACACTGCTGAACTATGAAAGAATAATTGAACTGTGAGAAAAATATATAATAATAATAAATAAAATAAATTACTAAAATTATGTGAAGGAAGAATCAAAATCACAACCAAGGAAGCACTTAATGAAGAATCAAAATCACAGCCAAGAAAGCACAGAAAGAAGAATCATAATCATAGCCAAGAATTCACTGAAGGAAGAATCAAAATCACAGCCAAGAAACTACTGAAGGAAGAACTGAAATCACAACCAACTAGTAATCAAGCAGTAATCGTAAGCCTTAAGTTTAATATCATATATAATCATAAGTCTTGAGTTTAATATTATATATATAATCGTAAGACTAAAAGTTTAATATACATAGAAAGTTTAATATACATAAGGGAATTTTATTGTGAAGTTTTTTGTTTGTGTGGACTAATAAATTGACAATTGAAAGACACAAAGTAAGAAAATGGCGAACCCTCAGATAGACCCAATCAAATATTTAAATACCTTGCCACTCTATGACGGAAATAAGGACGATTTGAACACTTTCACTAGATTAGTGGATAGAATCTATCCATTACTTACAAATTATGATGAGAACTCACAGCTACTATTTTTGGACATTGTTAGGAGCAAAATCATCGGTAAGGCAAAGGAATGCATTGAAATTAATACACAAGCCCAATCCTGGCAGGGCATAAAGACCGTATTGAAAAATAATTTTGGGGAGAAAAAGTCGTGTGAAGAACTTTACGATGACTTAAGGGCAGTTACCTTTGATACGACAACGATTGACTTTTATAATGACATAAAATTTCATTTAAGACGTTTGAATAATAAGGCATCGATGATAATGGGCGAGGGCGAAGGTCTTAATCAAGTGAGTATTAATAACCAGAGATCTGCGTTACATATTTTTAAGAATAAAATGCCAGAACCAATGAGGACGGTATTGTCGTGTAGAAATCCTGCTTCCTTGGAGGAAGCTATGGATATATTGTTTGAAGGTGGTTACGATAAAATAGGCAAAGATGGACAGTTTACGAAGAATCAAAATAAAGACAAGGTTAAAGAATATAGTGGTGTGAATAGGAAACAGGATTATCGATATAATGATAATAGAACAAATAACTATCACGGACCGAACAATGACTATCGACAAAGACATTTCAGTAGTCAACGTGACTACCAAACTGATAGACGAAATAATTACCAATACCAAGGACAGAATAACGGCTCTAACCAAACTGCACGGAATCAGAGTTATTATAGAAGTGGTGGTCAAGATCAACCACAATCGCGAAGACTCTATGATGGTGGTGCACGGCAACCACAATTGCAGAGATTTCATGGTGATAATGTGCATCAATCACAATCGCAAAGGTTAGGATTTGTAAGATTAATTATAGACACGGGCGCGACAAATTCAATTTTGAATCCAGGTATTTGTAACCCGGAAAGGATTCATTCGACGAATCCTCTTTTGATAAAGACACTACAACATCGGGTTTATGTTAGCGAAAAGGCCATAGTGCCCATTTTTGAGGAGTTTGATGGTGGTGATGTGAGGAAAACACTTGAGTTTTATATAGTGAAGTTCCATGATTTTTATGATGGTCTGATAGGTAATGATATATTGCGACCGTTGAACGCCTGTATAGATTATAAGAATAAGCAGATAACTATCGGTAATAAAACATTGCCGATGTTGTTTGAGAGCGAAGTGCCGGAAGGAAGAATGATGAAAGTTCCACTTGATTCAGATTTGGCTTATTTTAGGGAAGAAAACCGGGGTGGAGTTTTAAGGGAAGGAATATTAGAAACGGAAAATGGAGAATTGGAAATAAATTTGTTGTCTGATGACAATCGTCTGACTACGCAGAAGGTAGATCACGAGAATTTCAATGTAATTGAGGGAAAAGAAATCAAACCAATCATGGAGCAGATTCGGACAGAGCATCTTAACGTCGAGGAGAAATCGAAAATTTTGAAACTGGTAAGGAGGTATTCGGACATTTTCTATCAAGAGAATTCAAGATTGACTTTCACATCTGCTATAAAGCATGAGATTAGGACTACTAATAATATACCCATACATACTAAATCATACCGTTATCCATACATACATAAAAATGAAGTTCAAGCACAAATTCGGGAAATGCTTGACAATAATATAATTAGGCATAGTAACTCTCCATATTCGGCACCCATTTGGATCGTGGCGAAGAAGGCCGACGCGAGTGGAAAGAATAAATGGAGACTTGTCATCGATTATAGGAAACTTAATGAGGTAACCATAGATGACAGATACCCAATACCAAACATAGACGAAATCCTAGATAAACTGGGTAGATGCCAGTATTTTAGTACTTTGGACTTAGCAAAAGGATTTCATCAGATAGAAATTAGAGAGGAAGATGTCCATAAGACCGCCTTCACTGTGGAAGGAGGTCATTATGAGTTCTTACGAATGCCGTTTGGGTTGAAGACAGCCCCGGCAACGTTTCAGAGACTTATGAACAATGTTCTTAGGGACTACATAAACAAGATCTGCTTAGTTTATTTGGATGATATTATCATCTTTTCTACCTCTCTTCAAGAACACATTAACTCAATCAACCTGATTTTTCGCCGCTTACAAGAAGCAAACCTTAAGGTGCAATTGGATAAATCAGAATTTCTCAAAAGAGAAACTGAATTCCTTGGCCATATTGTTACTCCCTTTGGAATAAAAGCGAATCCTGGGAAAATAGAATGTGTAAAGAATTTCCCACTTCCAAAGACCCCCAAACAAATAAAACAATTTCTTGGATTAACAGGATATTATAGAAAATTCATCAAGGATTACTCCTTGATCGCTAAACCAATGACCAAGTACTTGAAAAAAGATGCCAAGATTAACATTTCAGACCCACAATACTTGGATAGTTTTAATACCCTCAGGACTCTGCTTACGCATGATCCAATTCTTACATACCCAGATTTTTCAAAAAAGTTTACTCTTACAACAGACGCGAGTAATTTCGCTTTGGGAGCAATACTCTCACAAGATAATCACCCAATTTGCTATGCAAGTCGTACCCTTAATGAACACGAGTGTAATTACAGCACCATTGAAAAAGAATTACTGGCTATCGTCTGGGCCACTAAATATTTCCGTCCATATCTTTTTGGACGAAAGTTCATAATTGAGACCGACCATAAACCTCTCACATGGCTGTTTTCGGTTAAAGAACCAGGTTCCAAATTGGTGAGATGGAGACTCAAACTCTCCGAATATGACTATGAAATCAAATATAAGAAAGGAACAAAAAATGGAAACATTGTCAAGAATAGAACCCGAATCCGTTGATATTAATGCTCTGGAGTCCGGGTTTGGTATAAAGGAAACAGAATCACCCATAAATATATTCAAGAATCAGATTATTATTAAGAAGGTCACTTCAGGTGCGGCTAGAATTAAAAATGAGAGAATATTTAAGAGTACCAGGAAGACAATAGGAGTCAGAGAACTCGATAGAGAGACCTCAATCTCCTTGTTGAAGAATCATTTCGATTCAAATGGACTGAACGCGGTTATTGTGGAAGACATATTTTTTGACATGATAAAGAATACTTACGAAGAACTCTTTTCGAACAATGATAAATTTAGAATAATAAGGTGCACTAGGTTGCTCAGGGATGTTAGGGATGAGAATGAATTAACGGAGATTATAGAAAGGGAACATTTGAGTAAAAATCATCGCGGAATACAGGCCGTCTACGAGGAATTGAGGACTGAAATATACAATCCTCACCTAAAATTGAGAATAACACAATTCATCAATAATTGTGAAGTCTGCACCATTGAAAAATATGATAGGAAACCACCGAAGATACCATTTAAGATAACTGAAACCCCTTTTAAACCTCGAGAAATTGCACATATAGATGTGTTCTATACTCTGAAAAAAGAACTTTTCATGACTATAATTGACAAGTTTACGAAACATGCAGTCGCATATAAGATAAACAGTAGAAGTTGGACAGAATTTAAAGCTAAACTCCTGCAGTACATTAATACATATGGTAGAATAGACAGAATAGTTGTGGATAACGAGTTGGGTTTTAAGGCCATTCCGATGCAGGAATTTCTTAAAGAAGAGAAAATAAATATACATTTTACGTCCAATAGTAACCACACTTCTAATTCGGACATTGAAAGACTACACAACACTATAAATGAACACTTAAGACTTCTGAGGCACGATGATAGAAATGAGAATGAAACTACAGAAGAGAAAATTTTGAGAATAATGGGATTTTACAATAATACAATACACAGTACAACCAGGATCAAACCGATAGATTTTTTGAGTGGAAAAATTAATGAGGAGAAATATGACGAGATACGCAATTTGATGATTAAAAAGAAAGAAGAGTATATAAATAGATTAAATAGGGATAGATCCGATGTAACATTAGAAGAAGGTGTAAACTATATTAGGGAAGTTAGAGGAGGCAAAAATCATAGAAGGTACAGAAAAATAGATAGTAGGAAAATTGACGAGGAACACGTTGTAACCGCTAGGACAGGACACAAGTATTATAAGACACATGTAAGACAAAATAAAAAATATCAAGACAAAAATAACCCCAAGATAAAAGCTGGACAATAATTTTTAAATGCATGTATCTGATGTCATTTCTTTTTTAGATGACGTTTTGGGTGTTTCTGACAATCATTTTTGCAATTGCCAATGCACAGTTCCTTGACATTCAGGATTTATCGAATAATCATGGGTATATACCAATCAAAATAAGGGATGTGGATATTATCGACAAATACATAAAAATAATTCACGTTATTAATACAACGCAATATTTGGAAACGGTTAGTATATTGCAAACTAATATTCATAAACTCACAAACACATACACGAACATAAGTCCACTGCTAGACAGTGTGAATAAGAGTATGGACATATGTAGGAAAAAAATTGAAAATCTCACTCCCAAATTCAGACAAAAACGTGGACTGATAAATGCGTTAGGAAAAGGACTAAAATACGTTACGGGGACAATGGATAGCGATGACGAAAGGGAAATATTTGACAAGATTAGGGGACTTGAGAAGGATAAGGAAGACACAATGATGACTTTAGATAATATTTACTATTTGAACACTGCAATGTCAAACAAGATTTCGAACATCACCAATCATATAAATAACCAGCAGAAAGTCGTTGAAACTTACGTAAATAAATTCAGGACGGAAGTTCAGAACAGGATCCTTGACTTAGAGGACGAAACTTTGTTTTTGCAAAACGTTTTTCGAGTTAATAACGACGTGAATTTGTTAATGGACCATGTGAACGAGATCGGACATGTAATCTTCAATTCTAGATTGAAGATTACATGTCAGTATGTCCCATCAGACATACTGACAAAGGACGAATATGAGTTTATGGACAGAATGGAATCTTATCTTCAAACTAAGGTTTCTGTGACTTATAGAGAAGACATTATAATTTTGACATTAAGTATTCCAAGGTTTCTTAACGAATCATTTTCGGAGGTTGCTTTTGAACCCCTGCCTGATGACGAGAATAGAACCCTGATTGTTAGGGAAGATACTGTTTTCGTCCATCGGGATAACGTATACAGATCAAATACCTTGGAGTACGGAAGGTTAGAACAAATAAAGGATGACTGCCTGACGAACATTGTAAAAAACCTGGAACCTAGGTGTAATATGAATGTGACAAGGGACCAAGAGGAAAAGGAAATTTACCCTGGATTACTAATATTTAAGCACTATCGGGACGAAATCATTACGAACTGTAAAAGTCCACACAAATTGGAGGATTTTAGAACATATCTCGTAAAATTTGAAAATTGTGTTATTAAAACAAAATCAAAAACTTATGAAAATTATAAAATGAATGTAAAAGAAATGTTTGTTTTGGAAAAATTTATTTTAAAAATCGGGAAGGATAATATGTCATTTCCTGATCTAACTATAAAAGATATACACTTTAACGAGACTATGAAAATTGTTAAACATAAATTATTTAAGAATACTTTAATTAATACGGGCAGTAGTTTGACTATTTTCACTATTCTTGTTGCTATTGTAATTGTAATTTATATAAAAACTTTAAAGACAAGAACCTTTATTGTAACTTCGTCGGAGCCTCACTCTAACGATGGGGGAGTTATAATCACCCCTAATAGAATAATAATTTAAGTATATTAATCATATTATAATTCACATGAAATCGATCAATAAAAACGCTTGCCCACAAAAACTTAAGTTCAACATAAAATCAATTGCTTTCCATTAAAATGAAAACAATGTTGCAACATAATAAAAACGCTTGCTCGCAAAAACTAAAACAAACATACGTATCCATTAAAATAAAAACTTGCATGTTTGTCCACAGCATTGTGTACAAACATGCATACATACAAACCAAAACACAATATTGTTATCAACAATTGCGGGTGGTCAAGCTTTGTTTTAAAAAGTAGAACAATAAACCTAAGATCGATTTCAAAACAATGAAATTACCAAATAAGCATTTATTTTAAACATTGATTTCAAAATAATGTAATTATCAAATAAGCACTTTTTTAGATTTAAGATTCAAGAAAATTAAATAAAGTTTAGTATTATACTTACTCTCAAAACAGCAACACTATAATTGTGAAACTCGTTAACTTTCTGCATTGTTTTCTAGAAATGTGTAGATTTATTTATATTAATGAATATTACATTAAAAAAAATTTTTGGAAATTAACCCTGTATCTCCTTTGGTTCAAAATGACCCAAAAACTGTATTATCGCCAAAATTAGAGAAAAATGCAAATTTTTCAGTTTTTGAAAAAATTTTGCTACTAAATAAATACTTTTGCAATTGAATGCAAAAGAATCGAAATATGTACGTAATTATCGTTGTAATGAGATATAAATGACAAAATTTGATTAAAAAATTTTAAAGTTATTACAAATTCGTCAGACCATTAACGTGTTTCAGGCCACATGAACAAAAAATTTTGGAAAAAAATTAAGATATTTCGAGGAAAATTAAAATAAAAGCTCATTTTTACTTAAAATATGTCCATATTTACTTGTATATGAGTTTTTGTCTTCGTAGGGTACCGTTAACCTATTCGGAGGGATGGCCAAAAAAAATAATTTTTATTAACGGCTGTTTCAAAACTCCATTTTCAAATTTTTAAAAATTTTGTTAAACAAATTTCAGATTTTTTCGATCATCACATTGGGGTTTATTGAGATCAAAATAGGGAATAAAAATATGAAAAAATTATGTCAATACCTCTTACAGTTTTTCCGTACCTGCGATTTAAATTTTGCGTTTTTCAAGAAAAACTAATTTTTTGTCCATATTTAGGCGAATGAGTCCAATTTCCTTACTGTTATAAATTTTAAGTAAAACCTATTCATAATATTATAGTCCTTGTTATTTTAAATATCTTCTGAAAGTTTTACTAAAATCGGAAAACGATAACCTTTGAATCGTGAAGGTCAAAGGTCAAATTTTTCAATATTTGGAATTTCTAATGAAAATATAGCGAAATGTTATATATTTTTGGGCTGATTTTCATGAAACTTGAGGAAAATATATAATGGTGTCTAGCATTTACAACAACAGTACAAAAATGGATTTTAACCTTTAAGAGTACTTGGGGTCAAAATTGTTGTGTTTTTCGTGATTTTAAAAGTTGAGGGTAATTTGGACCCCAAGTGCTGCTAAGGGTTAATTTCCATTTTTGTGCTGTGATTTTAAATTCTGGACTTTATGTTATATTTTCCTCAAGTTTCATGAAAATCGGCCCAAAAATTTATAACATTTCGCTATATTTTCATTAGAAATTCCAAATATTGAAAAATTTGACCTTTGACCTTCACGATTCAAAGGTTATTGTTTTCTGATTTTAGTAAAACTTTCAGAAGATATTTAAAATTACAAGGACTATAATATTATGAATAGGTTTTACTTAAAATTTATTACAGTAAGGAAATTGGACTCATTCGCCTAAATATGGACAAAAAATTAGTTTTTCTTGAAAAACGCAAAATTTAAATCGCAGGTACGGAAAAACTGTAAGAGGTATTGACATAATTTTTTCATATTTTTATTCCCTATTTTGATCTCAATAAACCCCAATGTGATGATCGAAAAAATCTGAAATTTGTTTAACAAAATTTTTAAAAATTTGAAAATGGAGTTTTGAAACAGCCGTTAATAAACATTATTTTTTTTGGCAATCCCTCCGAATAGGTTAACGGTACCCTACGAAGACAAAAACTCATATACAAGTAAATATGGACATATTTTAAGTAAAAATTAGCTTTTATTTTAATTTTCCTCGAAATATCTTAATTTTTTTCCTAAATTTTTTGTTCATGTGGCCTGAAACACGTTAATGGTCTGGCGAATTTGTAATAACTTTAAAATTTTTTAATCAAATTTTGTCATTTATATCTCATTACAACGATATTTACGTACATATTTCGATTATTTTGCATTCAATTGCAAAAGTATTTATTTAGTAGCAAAATTTTTTCAAAAACTGAAAAATTTGCATTTTTCTCTAATTTTGGCGATAATACAGTTTTTGGGTCATTTTGAACCAAAGGAGATACAGGGTTAATTTCCAAACATTTTTTTTAATGTAATATTCATTAATATAAATAAATCTACACATTTCTAGAAAACAATGCAGAAAGTTAACGAGTTTCACCTATTTATTCCATATTAACAGTAAAATTTTGCATATATCTGAACTTTGACCTCGATGCGCGTCCAGAAATTGTTGCCCGATTTGGCTCAAATTTTCAGCACTTAACATTTAGGCCTAGTGTCACAATATTCCACCTGGCACTCTTTAAAATTTTAACAAAAATTTTTTTCCATACAACTGATTGTCACTCTAATGTACATATATAAGTATGTGCAGCAACGTTTTTTTCTTAACAACGTCCATATTTTTATTAAATTTTTTTATATTGAAGTCAGCTGTTTTATGACTTGTCAAAAATTAACCACTTAACTGTATAAAATGCTGATGTAAACGGTATTGTTTATGAAAGTAGCTTATAATCATAAACTGGTTTGAAAATTACAAGTGTAAATGCACTATTATGCTCGTTAAAGTGATTTTCGGAATCGAGTTTTATATGGAAGCTACACGCAGAGAAAAAACATGGTTGTGGTAACCATAAACTAAGAGCAACATATTATGATCAAATTTATGCTTGTAGTCCAAAATATATGATTATTATTAGTGTCATTAAATATCATATGTTCTAAAATAATAAAATTATGATACCAAATAATCATAACATGTTCTGAAATAATCATATCATGATATAAATCATTCATAATTTGACACAAAGTAATCATATTTATGACCCAATTAAATCATATTATGATCCAATGAAATCATATTATGATCCAAAGTATTATATTATTATTAAAATTTATTTTTAAAAATACAAAATTTTATTTTAATAGCTTTTAGTTTTAAGGTACTAAATTCCCAATTAAAATATTATTGATAATGGTGTTCCACTGGAGTTGCACTCGGATCAGGGTAGAAATTTTGAACCCGCCGTATTCAAGGAAATGTGCGCTTTATACGGAATAAAAAAACCAGAACAACGCCACTGCATCCTCAATCTGATGGCATGGTCCCTGGAGGAATATTTAAGAAAAGTGGTCAGTGCACACCAGAAGGACTGGGATGAACACATACCAAAATTTCTATTGGCATACAGGTCAGCTGTTCATGACTCGACCTCTCGAACACCTGCAAAAATTGTCTTCGGGACAGAACTCAAGTTGCCTGGTGATTTAGAATTCGGTATTAAGCCCTCATAAAATAATGAAAACACTTCCCAAGAGCAAGATGACTTAACGAACTTCACGAATTCTTACGCAGACGAATAAAAATGACCAGCGAATTCTGAGGGATTTAATGAAGGCCAACTTGTACTGCTTTATAACCCACAATGCAAGAAAGGACTGTCTCCCAAACTACAAACCCATTGGGATGGACCATACAAGGTGATTAAGAAATTAAACGACGTGGTGTACAGAATACAGAAAGAAAAGAGCCCGAGATCTAAAATGAAGGTCGTACATCTAGAACGACTAGCTGCCCATGGGAGAAGTGAATCTATGCCTATTCGGGACGAACAGGCTTAAGCGAGGTGCAGTGTTATGAAATTGTACTTGAATTCAAATATAACTATTTTAACGGCTGATTTAAAAGTAACATAATGCTTTCAAATAACAGTGCTGTAATAGCAAACTGTAACATATCTGTGGGCATTATTAACATTAAATAAAAGCTTTCAGTTGACCATTGATCGTAAGTTGGCAACGCTGTTTGCTGCGACCGTATATTCGAATATTCAGGTTAAGAACATTGCAGAAAGTACACCACAGATGGCGTATGTATTATAAAGCTCTAGAAAATACGAACTTTGACAGTTAAAGAGCAATCTAGATTGCAGATGGCAGTGTTATAAATAGTGGCAGAGGTTGCAGTCGTGAGTGACTTTATCAGAGACGCTTTTCGAATAAAAATCAAATGAGTGCTTAAGTGTGCTGTGTTTTTCAAGTGAATTCGTGTTCATTATAAAGTGTGTCTGCATTTCTGCGAATTTATAAACGTGTATAAAAAACATTGAGTGACTATTTAATTCTGTTGTTGTACATTTTAAATAAATAAAGAGTTGTTACAATTTTTAAACTACTAAACGGCTTTTATTTGCAATCAAAAGTATCCGGTTTATTTAAATGAAAAGGTTAAAACGTAACAATATTTATAATTGCGATGATAATATAAACGTTTACAGTAACTAAAATATGGTTGAAATTGAATTAAAACAACAATTATATGTTAACGACAACAATATATTGTTACAAAGAACATAGTAAGTTGTCGTAACCATGTCGAACCATGTTTTTTCTCTGCGTGTATGACTAATTATGAACCGATCATCATAAAATTAGGTGACATGAAACGTTTTGAAAAGGTTAAAACGTAACAATATTTATAATTGTGATGAAAATATAAACGTTTACAGTAACTAAAATATGGTTGAAATTGAATTAAAACAACAATTATATGTTAACGACAACAATATATTGTTACAAAGAACATAGTAAGTTGTCGTAACCATGTCGAACCATGTTTTTTCTCTGCGTGTATGACTAATTATGAACCGATCATCATAAAATTAGGTGACATGACTTCCGTATACATACCTTTATTAAAAAACATTTGTGACGGATAAAGTCCAATTTCGGGAGGACATTTGTATGGGGGCTATGTCAAAAAATGGACCGATTTCAGCCAGTTTCAATAAGCTTCGCCCTTGGGCCGAAAAAATTCTATGTTATCAAAATATCTTCAAAATTGCGACCTGTACTTTGTTTACAAGAATGCGATACAATATTTATGGTGGTATAGAGTATAAAGATCATAACTTGAGTCAGAAAAATTGACCAAGCTCAAAACGAGCAAAACGAAATGAGTGTGTAAATAAAGGAGAGAGTACGTACTTTAAAATGGTACTAGGCTGTTTACGAAATATTAGGAATTCCTTAAGGTTCTATTGCATCAAACCTAAAATTTATGTAAAATTTAACACATTTTTAAAAAAAATATAGAAGCGATTTCAAAAGTGGTGGAAACATGTATCTGCATTCAAATAAAGTCTATGAAATCATTTTAACATAAACAGTTTACTTCATAAAAATCCCTTTGTAAGTAAAAAGTTATAAGCGATTTAATTTTCAAAATTTATTACAAAATCCTACTTTTCAGTCAAATAGGGAAAGTGTTTACATAGAGACATGAAGTCATAGAGAATTATACATAGAGACGAGACACTCCGAATTGTCAAACAAAAATACAACAAATCATATGTCTTATACAACAACAAAATACATTGACTAGCATGTATTTTGTTGTTGCAAGTGATAGGTTTTTGACAACAGACTTAGGTTTTTGACAATTACGTCTCGTCTCTATGTTACCCTATGCCTGAGGTTTTCAGGTTGTAACTTTAATATGAGTATTAAAAATTGGAGGCGAAAAAAGACGTTTTGGCCGCTATTTCAAAATAAGCACACTGTTCGCCGGGATTTAGAACACAAGGCCCTTAATGTAGGAAATTATATGCTATACATTGTAATAAATGATTTTGCAAAAAAGAGTTATGTGTATATTTTGTGCAAATGTCCTTGCAACTCTAAGACGAACTAAAATTTAAAATTTTGTTCATTGTAAATTGATAGCAAATTGATGAAAATAAAATTATTTTTGATCACATAAAATGTTCTTAAAATACACATAGCTGTTTATGTATGAGCAGCGACGATATTCTCATTTCTAAAAACTAACCTCCTTATTCATAATCAACTTTTAATTTTATAAAAGGTTTATAAAACAGAATTTCCATACAAAATTTGTTTTATAAACCTGTAATAAATTTAAAAATTGATTATGAATAAGGCCTTAATAATATACAGTGGTGGCAGGGATGCCAGATTCAGAATCGCAAAAAGCTTGACATTGGGTTTTAAAAAGCTGGACAAATCATAAAAAAACTGGACATTAAAAATATGACCAAGAAAATGTTAATTTGTGTAAATATTTTTTTAAATACTTAGAACACGGCCTAGCGTGGGTATAGGTCTTGTTGAGTACATTAAAATTGTGTAAACAAAAAAACGTTTTTAGTGATGTTCATCAACTTAACGACCAGTAGTTTTCGTCCGATTTTAATTTTTAAGGTGTTTAGAAAGAAACTTATTACGCTTTAAAATTACAATCGGTTTTTTATTTAGTATAGAGGTTGTTTAAAATAGGAAAAACTCTTTCACATAAACATACAACTTTTCTAAAATTCTCGAATTCATTCCTTTCACCTTTGGTAAACAAAATAGAACCATATCATTTGACAAATCTCTTGGTATTGTTTATAAGCTTCACGAAGACAGCAGTAATCGATACATAGTTCATCGTTATCTATTTCTTCAGATATTTCAAGATTTTGTAAATCCTCCAAGAAAATAGGACACTTTATAAATTTAAAAATGGTATTTTTTAAAAAAGAGTCATCACAAAAATCGTAACGATTTTCTAAATAGTTAACCGATGTTTTTACAAAATCTTCTAATTCAGTCTTAAAAGTTTTATGTTCATTAGGCGAATAATTTTTTCAAAATAGTGTTAACTTTGATGCCAAAAAATGTGTTATGTATTCTACATTTAAGGCTACTGCATTATGTTTTGCATAAAATATAAATATGCTTCTGATAACGCTATGCAACAAATTTTCGGGTCATCGCCGCCAGCCTCAACAACTCTAATGGGAAATGAAAGTTCACCATTAACTTAACAAAACTGCCAACGGGTTTTAAAAAGTTACCTCGAATTTCATTTTTATGGCCTCTTGAAGTTGGGCCATTTTTGATAATTTTTACACTATGAGTGAAAAAACTTATAAATATATAAAAATATTTAATGGACTTTAATTGTGCGTACTTATTGTTGCCTTGAATCCAATGTGGAAAAATATATTTTTTCTTTTATTTCCTTTATGGTGGGCGGATATAAATAAATTAAAAATTTTGGATTAAAATACACTACATGACATTCGTTGTCTTTTTTTAAAAAAATTTTATCAAATGAATCTGATTCTATTGAATACTACAATTTATTTTCAGAATGTGATCTGAATATTTTGATAAAAAACATTTTTTAAAATTTTTTTCTGTTTTATTAAAAAAGTGTGTTTAAAAAGTTTTATTTTTCTATAACGAACTCAGTTGCCATTTTGTTCACTGGAACCAATATAAATATTTTAAAGTTTAAAATTTAAACTATATGGTTCGAAGTCTTTTTGATGTTGATGGAAGCTGTAAATTCTGAGTATTCGTCACGCTCTTCTTTCGAGGCCGAATCCATTTCTGCTTCACTATCTAAATGATATGGGAACACGGTAAAACTTTTTGTCATTTATTTTGTTCCTTCCCTAGGGGAAAAGGAACTAACACCAAACTTATCACGTGACAGTTCCAAAGTGGTAGGGACTGGTTCCAGTTCTAACACTTTACAGGGGGTTAATTGACACCTTTTTGACACTTTGTGACAGGTCTCTGAACTTACCTAAATGGACTATTCAATTTCGGCTAATACAAGACCTGTCTCATATATTGTCCCAAGTGAACAAGTCGCTGAACTAACCTAAGCGAACTTATTCAATGTCGGTTCAACGTATTTTAATAATATTTGGTAAAAAAAAGATCAAACTATTTTAATCCTATTTGGTGACAAGTTTCATAATAAACTGAACCAGTTCATTTGCGTTCATTATGTGACCTATCACAATGAGCCGAAAAGATGTGATTTCACCACTTTCTAGACCAACATCATTGCCATATAAAGAGATTGAACATAACACCCACAAAACCCAGTCACAGGACTAATTTTGTGTCAGTTACCTTTCCTCAGTAGTAACTACACTTCAAACACTTTAACACTAGTTAAGTGATATGTCTTGTTTTCACATATCATAATTCGTTCCTTTTGGTAATAATTTTGTATTAACTGGTCACAGGACAAGTGCTCTTAGAACAATTGACACAAATTTCCCGCAGGGTTTCTTCAAAAAATACATACACATTTTTGCATAAGTTATTGCTGTGTACTAATTAGAGCAAGTAAATTTTCATTTATGGATATTATTGTCGAAAATTTCTATTTAGCTGGACAAATTCTATTTTAGCATGAAACTGGGCAGGCATCAAAAAAGCTGGACCAAGTCCAGCTCGGCTGGCAACCCTAAGTGGTGGTCAGGTAATTAAGACAAAAATAGTTTGCTAAATTCCATGTGATTCTCAATTATTTTTTCAAATATTTCCACAAATATGAATGCATGAGGACTGTTTTAACCAGAGTTTAAAATTACTACTATATTAGTCAAAAAATTGCAAAAAAAATTCATAATTTTACATGAAAACTGCAACAAATATTTAACAAGAAAATATTTCATTGTATACATACTAAAAATATAAATACTATTTACGAATTCCATATATGCACAAGCTTCATGGTATAAATATTTGTCGCAGTTTTTCCAAAAATATTTTGCCTTACACAATATTTTACGTTGCAGCTAGAAGACAAAATGAAAATTTTTCATTTTTAAAACATTTGCTGCTGAAATTGCTGTGTAAAATAAAACTTCTATTTTATTGCACTAAAATTCTTTATTAACACACATTTCAATACAATTTTTTATTTTGTACACCCAAATAACTTCATAGTTTTTTTCACATTTTTCTACTCAATGACTATATGCGGCAAAACAAAACCATATATGCGGCGGAAATATTTAAAAAATAAACATTTTCGCTTTAAACATTTTGATCTTCGCACAATTTCGTATTTTACATTTTTCAACTTCGTATGGTACTTTTAGCATCTTCCATATTTTCATTGTTTGAATTTTTCACTGCGCATATCGTTTGCAGTTTATGGGTTTCACGCTGCAATTTGTTTGCATGTATGATGTTTTTGTAGTAATTTTTTTGTATATTATACAGAAGCAATTTCATTTGTTTTTGCTAACCAAAAATATACATATATTTAGGCAACAAATGTTTTAAAAATGAAAAATTTTCATTTTGTCTTCTAGCTGCAACGTAAAATATTGTGTAAGGCAAAATATTTTTGGAAAAACTGCGACAAATATTTATACCATGAAGCTTGTGCATATATGGCATTGGTTTATAGTTTGTATATTTTGAGTATTTGTGCACATTAATATGAAAACGATTCATATTTATTGCGCAGTCGGTAGTCAAATGTAAAAAACGTTTAACTAATTTTAAACCCTGGTTTTAACACACAAGTGTGTTTTATTCAATAGTGTCAATTCATACATATTCACCACGAACACATAAGATTTTTCTACAACTTGAGCAACAAAATTTTTTTTTAAGTAAACATATTTTCTAACATTTATATCATTATATTTTTATTATTATAAAATATACGGACCAAATTTCGTATTTTTAGTTCCATTAATTTCGGTCATATCATGTTATTAACAGCAGATGTTGGCTGAGGTGGGTCAACGTATTTCCTCATATCTTTGTCCATATATATTGTACCGATTTTCTAAACATTTTTGAGAAACTAGAAATATTAATAATAAATTTCATACCCTTATTCCTTTTGTTTTGGCTCTATCGCACTTAAAATTCAGTTGATGAAAAAAAATTCAAGTATTTGTCTTAAATAACTGGCCACCACTGTATGTATGTACGTACCAGAAGTTTTTTAGGTTTTTTTGTTAAACTGTGATTAAATTAAATTTAAATTAAATGATTTAAATTGTGATTTTTTAAAGTGAATTTTTGTTTAAAAAATGGTAACAACATTTTAGGCGTGATCAAACTTTAAAGAGAGGTTTATATTGGTCAATTTAAAGCTGCATTTTCAAAATATATTTGTTTTCTTCTACTTTCACAGAAGTATTAAGTATTTCATATAAATTATAATTACCGAACGATAAGTTTGTTCATTGCAGATGGTTTTTGCGTGGGACAATAAAACAAATCAGGTGTTTTCTTATCAAAAACAATAGCCTTCTGCATTAAATCCTTTTCTTTTATGCTTAATTTATCTCCAAATTTGGCTTCTATTATTGCTGCAATTCCAATAAAGATAGTGATTGTTAATATCCTTTTTATATCCGCCATTCTAAAACAAAAAACAATTGTTTTGATAAAAATATTAGAACAATTATCTAAAATATTTTATTAGTAAAACCGCTAAATTTTTTTTGAACGCAAACAATAATATTAATAATTCTAAAAAATTTTAGCATATAACACTAGAATTCTTTTCTCACACCATTCAAAAGATGTCTTGTCGTCAACATCATCCACTTTATCTATATTTCAATTATTTATTTAAAGGCATTAAATATGTACATTTTTCTCTATTAGCATTATGCATGGAACACATTGAAGACAGCAGGCTACCAACTACAATCTGTCAAAATTAGAATACACACGTTTATATGAAGACGATTCTTTTGACGACAGCACAGCTACACGACCACACGATTGCTTTTGCCTAATTAAACTAATTTATATTTCTGTCAACTACAAAGAAGAAATAGTGTTGCTAATATAATAAAAAATATAAATCAAATGAGTGCTTAAAAAAGATATATTTTTATTACTTAATTAAGAGAAGTTTTTGATAACCATATTGATATAAATTAATAACAGGTACATAATTAATTATAACCATATATATATGATTACTCAAAATAATTGTTTAAATCTTAATTACTTTGGAATTTTGTACGGTTATTTTTTATTGAAGTGGCACCACTGAATTATAAATCAGCTGTTTACTTTGTAGCTGTCGTCTTTAAAATAATTCAGTAGCTGACACACGACTACAACTCCAGCCAGCAGAATTTGTGTTCGTGTAGCCTGCTGTCTTCAATGTGTTAAATGCATTAAAATTACTCATTTATTTTTGATACAACCCCGTCCTTACAGTTAACTACTTTTTATTTGATTATTTTATCGTTATTATTGTAATTTTTGTTAATAGAATGTTTGTCAGTGTTTCAAAATTAAAAGAAAAATTTTTTTGGCAATATACCGATATATTTAATAAAATTGTTTACAAATTTAAAATGCTTTATTTTTTATATTTGTCCTAATTAAAGTATATACATTGTATGGACGATCAAAAAGTAAAAAATCGTATAGAGAAACGCATTCTACGGAAAATTCTAAGAAATTTTCCCCAAGAAACCATAGGTCTAAAATCAAATCCTATCTTGCGCATTTCGTCTTTTATCCAATAAAATAAAACTATTAAATAAAAATTAATACTGAAATATCATTGGATAAAAGACGAAATGCCCAAGATAGGATTTGATTTTAGACCTATGGTTTCTTGGGGAAAATTTCTTAGAATTTTCCCACTAAGCGACCAAAAATATCTTAAAGAAATGGACCTAAGCTTTCTTTTGAGCAAAAAAATTTTTAAAAAAAGGGCACATATTGGAAAAAAATTTCGATTTTGCATAAAAATTTCAAAAATTTTATTTCTTGAGTTACAAAATATTTATTTTGATAGATATCCCACTCGCATCCCACTAAAGGACCAAAATTATCTTAAATGTACCTAAGCTTTCTTTTGAGCAAAAAAAAAATTTGGAAAAAAGGGCCTATATTGGAAAAAAAGTTCGATTTTGCAAAAAAAAAAAGTCAAAAATTTTATGTCTTGAGCTACAAAATATTTATTTTGATAGATATCCCACTCGTATCCCACTAAGCGACCAAATAGATCTTAAAGGAATAGACCCAAGCTTTCTTTTGAGCTAAAAAAAATAAAAAAGGCCATTTTGAAAAAAAGTCAACAAAGTTTTTGATTTTGCAAAAAAAGTCAAAAATTTTATGTTTTAAGTTACAAAATATTTATTTTGATCAAGGACCTAAAATAACTGTTATCAAAATTTTAGGAATCGAAAAATTTGACCTTTTTTATGAAATATTTTAAAAAGTGTCACAGTAACTGTTATAGGCAACATAAAAAATAAAAGTAGGTCATAACTGTTGTTATTCAATTTATATTTGAGAAATATTTTTTTTCTTGTCAATAAAAATTATGTAGTAACAAATATTTTTTTATATCATTTAAAAACGTTGTCGAACAATTTTAATAAAGAATTATTAAAATTTTTTAATTTTAAGTAAAATTCATGGGTTCAAATATTACTAATTTAAGAAGACATATGATATATTCACATTTTGATGTATACCAGGAAGAATTGGAGCAAGATCAGAATAAAAAATTAAGAACAACAATATCGATGTTCGAAGTTTATTCGTCTTCGGATTACGATACAGAAAGTGACAGCATATGCTCAAATAGAAAATTACAGACCCCCAAAGGAGGATGTGGATATAAATTTACTGAATTACTGGCATGCACAAAAGTACAATACGCATTTTCAAAAACACTAAGCGTATATTATCCGCCCTTTCCCTGCTGCACAAGTAACTATAGAGTGGGTATTTTCAGCTCTGCGACTTATCTTGGATAACCAACTGAAAAATTAAGATCAATAATGTTTGTGAAGTTAAACCAAAGTTCATTTAATTTATGTTTATATTTGGACAAATGTTGATTCTTTTAAAGTTGTTATTAATTAAAAATAAACCATGAATTAATAAAATAATTTATACATATCAAATTTGTCTCTTTTATTGTTTCATTCAGTTAAATTTATGAATCTTATACATACAATTTTTATATTATAACAAATAAAAATATTTCTTAAATGATAACTGTTATGACCTAACTTTTTTTATTTATTGAAATGTAATAATTATCTATAAGAAATATTTTTTTTCGTTGTCTATAACTGTTATTAAACAAGGAAAAAATATTAATTGGAATCATATAGTTATGGTTAAGAAAAAAAATAAAAGTTGAAATTTAATAGTTATTTTTAAGAAATATAACATAAAACTTACAACTTTTATGTCCTTGATTTTGATAGATATCCCACTCGCATCCCACTAAGCGACCAAATAAGTCTTCAAGGAAAATATGTAAGTTTTATTTTAAGAAAAAAAGGGTCCATTAAAAAAAGTCAAAAAAGTTTTTGATTTTGGAAAAAATTATTAATTTTTTTTTTTTAAATAATATTGAGGAAAGAGCTATCGAAGCTATTTGGGAAACATTTTGCTAAGAACAATAGGTAATAAGATACATGGATAAGAAAAAACACCTGATTGGACAAAATGTCAAATTTTGGCCCCCTCTAACTCAGAGAGTTCTCGACCGATCTTGTTGAAAAATTGTGTCTGAGTTACTATCCAATAGAACTAACCTTGGTGCAAATCGATTTCAAAAGTTGGTTCATTTGACATGAAATGCCCCATATGTACATTAGAGTGACAATCAGTTACATGGAAAAAAATTTTTATTAAAATTTTGAAGAGTGGAAGGTTGAATATTGTGACTAGAGATGCTAAACGGGGAATCCCGTTCCCGAAAATTTTTAATTTTAAATCCCGAGGTTTTCGGGATTTTCCAAATCCCGCTTTTCATAAATAAATAGGGGAAATTGTCATTTTTGTGTAACTTTTTCATTCATTTTGACATTCTACATGCATATCACAAAGTGATGTTCAGCAAAGTTGTTAAGCTCAACTCCTGCTACAATATAGTTAATAAAGGAAAACGGTATTTTTGGTTTTCCTTGAGTGGGGCTCTAGAAAATCAATTCTTCAACTTTTTTTGTAAGTTATCTAACAAAACTCAATTTAAATCCTCTTCAAATGAAATTGATTTTATCTCAGATGAGGAGCTCGAACAAAATGAAAATATTTCGATTGCTAAAAGGCTGAAAGATATTATTAATAAATGTAAAAACCCCAAATAACAATAACGAAACCAAATTATAATGTAGATTTTCAACTTGCAAAAGAAATACATCATTTTATTTCTGAAGGAACAAGAGGAAAATACTTGCAGATTTGTTATAATTATTTGCAAACGGGTTTGCCAATGTGAAAGATGTTTTTTGGCAGCAGCATATGTCGAAAACAAAATTCGTTCCAGAATGGCAGATGAAACCATAGATGCAATAGTATTCATAAGAAGCTATTTAAAATAAACACTTTTTTATACTAAAGTACGGTTTTTCACCAGTATGTCGATTTTTTTCACGAAAAATCGTATGTAGAAAATCATTCTACGGAAAATTCTAAGAAGAAACCAGAGGTCTAAAATCAAATCCTATCGCATTTCGTCTTTTATCCAATGATATTTCAGTATATATATTTTTTTTAATGTGCAAGATAGGATTTGATTTTAGACCTATGGTTTCTTGGGGATAATTTCATAGAATTTTGCGTAGATCGCGTTTCTGCTATACGATTTTTTACGTTTTGATCGTCCATACAAATCGACCCGGCCTAATGTACATACTTTATTGTTATTTCTTCTTAAATAATGTACTCATGCAAGTATTTTGTGTTTGTATATTTGTGTTTTGTATATTTATTTACCAAACTCCATATAAATTCGTTAATTTAAGTGCATTGCTCATACCTGCACATTTAAGATAAGTGCATAATACTTTTGGAAGCTATAACTCGTTTTCGTGAAAAAAATTTCATTTAGCTGCTTAATATAAAATTAAATCAAAACAAAATAAGAAAAATACGATTTTGAATAAAAAATTGTGTTGTAAACTTCTTAATAATTTTAAAAGTAGCTAAAATACCAAATTTGTCGTTATTTTTAAAGGGAAACATCACAAAACTACATGTAAATTATTTGCCGTTAGCTGCATTTTTGGGCAGTAAACTTAAATGCACTTACCAGCATCAATGAGCAGGTAAGTTAACTGATGTTAACTGCACTTTTAACTTACCTGCACAAAATATCGTGCAAAGTTGGGTCAAAATGACCCAAAAACTGTATTATCGCCAAAATTCGGAAAAAAATGCAAATTTTTCAGTTTATGTAATAATTTTCCTACTAAATAAATACTTTTGCAATTGAATGCAAAATAATCGAAATGTGTACGTAATTATCGTTGTAATGAGATATAAATGACAAAATTTGGTTAAAAAATTTTAAAGTTATTACAAATTCGCCAGACCATTAAAGTGTTTCAGGCCACTTGAACAAAAAATTTTGGGAAAAAAATAATATATTTCGAGAAAAATTAAAATAAAAAAAAATTTTATTTAAAATATATACGTATTTACTTGTCTATGAGATTTTATCTTCGTAGGATACCATTAACCTATTCACAGGTATGGCCAAAAAAATATTTTATTTATTTGGCAATACCTCCAAATACCGAATATCCATTTTCAAATTTTTAAAATTTTTGTTAAACTAATTTCAGAATTTCTTGTTCATTGCATTGGAATTTATTAAGATCATAATAGGGAATAAAAATATGAAAAATGATGTCAATACCTCTTACAATTTTTACGTACCTGCGATTTAAATTTTGCGATTTTCAAGAAAAATTTTTTGTACATATTTTGGCGAATGAGCCCAATTTCCTTACTGTTACAAATTTTAAGTAAAACCTATTCATAACATTATAGCCCTGGTAACTTTAAATATGGTCTGAAAATTTTACTAAAATCGGAAAACGTTAACCTTTAAATGGTGAAGGTCAAATGTCAAATTTTTCAATATTTGGTATTTCTAATGAAATTTTGGTTCATTTTCAAAAATGTTTTTTTAATGTAATATTCATTAATATAAATAAATCTACATATTTCTAGAAAATAATGCAGAAAGTTAACGTGTTTCACCTATTTATTCCATATAAATAGTAAAATTTTCCATATACTCAAAATTACTCGTAATTTTGTTAGTTGATTGTGTGGGCTGCTTTTTCTGTTGGCATATGCCTTGGAATTAAGTTACTGTCATTAAAAATATACACATAATTACTTTGAAGTGATAGAGAGATGCAGTAACTGAAAATTGACTAGGAAGCTGGTGTTTTAGAATATTTCATTTAATACAAAATGGCATAAATACAGCTTTATTGTAAAAAAAATAAAATGTTCTTATAAATTCTTCATAAAACAATTTCAATAACAATACCAACAAATGCAATACCGATGAGAATTGAATGGAATGATGAATAAGTCTGTCTACCTGAAGCAAAGATTAATGAGTAATTTAAAAAAAATATATATTAAATATTCCTATAAATATGAAACATACTATATATAGGTAGGTATATGGCAACTAGCGAGGTCATGCAAGAAATATACATAGTATGTGGGTGTTGTATTAAAACATGAATGGATTCATGAAACAGTGACATACATATGAATAATTTACTTCACAATATACACTTACATATCCATATATACATATGTATTTATTAATGTATATTTTAAATTTTTAATCGCTTTAAATTACATAATTTCTAACTTAACTAAACATTTTTAATTCTTATTTTCTTTATTTATTTTTCACAAAATTACAAGTTTATTTTTTGTGTTATCTGCATCTAAACACACGAAATGATTTCTCTTAATATCTACATGCATACATACATATACATATGTATATGTATGTATAATACGCTTACGTTTCAGAAATGATAATCGTGCGTCCAACTTGCTTGTCAACCTTTCGAATAAACAGATAAAAACTTACTAGCTACCAACGTATCGTATCTTTTAGTTAAGCTTAGTGTATTTATTTCTTGTTTACTAACATCATTGATGGTAAGAGTGCCACAACAGTACAATTTTAGAGGCATACTGGTACGCATTAGATGCCTGTATTTAAATACCAAACTCGGCTTGATTTTTTTTTTGTAAAAAAATTTTATTTCACAATATAATTCATAATATAATTCATAATAACAGTTTTCTCACGCCACAAATGGTTTAGTGACAAAATTAATTTATCTTAGAATTAAGCAACAATAAGTTTTATAATATTACATAGATTATATTTAAATACTTTATAAAAAAATATTCAAAATGCATTTCTATTCGTTCTAAAAGATATTCACGTTACTTTTAAAAATTTATAATCGGTTATAAATTTTTAAAAGTAACGTGAATATCTTTTACAAGTTTTTTAAACTTTCTGGCAAATTATTATATGTACTTTAAACTATCCGAATATTCTATTATTTGCTTGGTTTTCTCCAATCTGCATCGTGTTATTCACCCTTATTCTGAATTTCGATTACGTTTCCGCATTCAGTTACGCACAAATCGTGAAATGGTATTCCAACCAGTGTTGCCGTTTTGGTTATTTATAACCAAAATTGGTTATTTTTTTTCCTGATGTGTAGATGTGTATTTAATAAATGTAAAGTAGTAAATTTTCTGTATATTATACACAAGCAATTTCATTTGTTTTTGTTAACCAAAAATATACATATATTTAGGCAGCAAATGTTTTAAAAATGAAAAATTTTCATTTTGTCTTCTAGCTGCAACGTAAAATATTTTGTAAGGCAAAATATTTTTGGAAAAACTGCGACAACTATTTCTACCATGAAGCTTGTGCATATATGGCATTGGTTTATAGTTTGTATATTTTGAGTATTTGTGCACATTAATATGAAAACGATTCATATTTATTGCGCTGTCGGTAGTCAAATGTAAAAAACGTTTAACTAATTTTAAACCCTTATTTATTTTTCATTTTGGTTACTTTTTTCAAAACATTTTGTTATAGACAGATTTTTCAATACTTAAATATACGTATATTTAAGACTAATGGTGGTGTACTCTAAAAAATGTTTCGACATCGGTTTGTGTCAATCGGTTTGTGTTAATCATTATACACCTATAATTGAACATGAGAGTTTTCTTAAACAAATTGGCCCATAATCATAGTCAAAAATAAAGTATATTTTAAGAGAATTAAACTCGACTTTACTTAAGAGTGGACTTTAGGTCTATCATAGACAAGTTAAAGTATACTTCTGACGCTGAAGTCGACTCTAAATATAAAACTAGCTGAAGTTGTTTTTAACTCGTTTAACAACAGCATCAGCTGTTCTTCGCCGAGTAAAAAAGTTCGTCACAAAGTAAAAAATGTTTAAGTTACAAGATATTGGTATAGATTTTGCAATTATTGAACATTTATCAATAAAATTAGTACCAAAATATCCTAATTATTATTAATTAATCTTATCTTTTCCACAACAAACAACTTTCTTTCTTTAGATATGGGCCATTATGTCTATCGTGATTGGTAATTGAAGCCAAAAGATTAGAGAAATATTAATTCTTTCAAAAGATATTTACGATTTTTGAGATTTAGGGATGTAAATGAGTTCCCATATTGGTTTAATAACACCAGCGGAACAGACATTTTGGTGCCGGAAATTTCAACTACATTTTGTACGTGTTCATGAACTCTCAGTACTATGTTAAACTTGTTTTTTTTTCAGTCAGTTCGCGGTTTCAAAATATCGCTGTTTTTATATTCACATTACATACCCTATTGTATGGTGTTTTTCTCTAAATTTTGGGTAATACAGCATAGAATATGACATTTTCTTACCATTAAACTGGTCTACGTAAACATATGATTATTTTGAGTATAATATTTCTGGTGGATGTTTCTTTTAGCTTTATTGAGGATAAATAGAATGTTGTATTCCGAAAATTCTAAACAAGAATGTTTATTTTTAATATTTAGCTAGGTTCAACCTTTGCTATTGGTTTAGATTTTATTATAAATACTCTAATAAAAACTACCAATGTCGTATGCATAAAAGACATCTGTATAAAACTATATTTACATTAGATATTTAAATTCAATTCTTTTTTTTTATTAAAAATTTCATTAATAATTTATTTTATAAAATGATAAATTAGTTGTCTTGCTGTAGCCAGTAACGTAAATAAGATAATTAAAAAGAAAAATGTTCAACAAACCAAAAGTGTAATATTTTTAAATCTATGCCACTACACTGAGCGAAAATCGACAACGGTTGGTGTCATTTTGACACCATACTTTTTTTTGACACCGTACGTTTACAATTTGTACACAAACGGGTACGAATCGACAACGCAATGTTGTTAAATTATTCACTAACGCATCTCAACATGAATTGCTCTGCTTTGTTTTTATAAGTGAGTTTTAATTTTATTTACATTAAAACATTTTAATAAATATAATGGATAAAAGTGAAGTGTTGAGAATTCAACAGCGCCAATAAATACAAATAATTTAAATTCAATATTTATTTGATGCTTAAATTTCTACAAATACAAAAGCTTTTTTAATAATATTAATTACAAATTATATATAAATTTATAAACTTACTGCTCAACCAGCTCGAATACTGCAGCTTCTGCACAACTTACAATCAAATGCAACAATATCTATTGGCATAAATTGACAATAAAATAAATATTTTGTGTTGTACTGCTCCCGTTTTAATTTATTAGCCAACCAGAATGCAGGAGCATATATCAGCTGTTTCTTGTTACATATGGGGAAAGCGAGGACACGATTGGTTCACTACTTAACACTCCCCCCAGGAATATCCTCGCTAGCATCTTGCTCATGGTTTTACATTATTGAACCATTTACTTCGTCGTGTAATGACTGGAAGGTATTCTTTTACCCATCTCTTCCAAAATAAGTTAGCTAGCTAACTAATGAGTTAGTTTGCCACGATTTACGTAAAAGTACTCCATCCAATACGCCTGCAACTAATGGTTTCACACCATCAGAACTACCCAATAGGAAATGGTTAGGAGTAAGTGCTTCACATACATCATGGTCGACAGGTATATATGTTAGTGGACGAGAATTTACTGTAAGTTCAACTTCCATAAGGGCCGCGCGAAGAAGATTATCGGTTGGTGATCGCGATGCAAGGACATTATTTAGTACATTCTTAACAGAGCGCACTAGTCGCTCCCATGCACCACCCATGTGAGGCGATGCCGGAGGTATGAAATTCCATTTGGTGTTAACGGTTGTGAACGCTCGTACTAATTCAGATTTATCCACGGCTCACGTTCGGCACCTTTAAAATTCCTGCAGTTGTCGCTCCATATTTCCAACGGCACACCCATTCGCGCGATGCAATTTCGTACGGCCATAATGCAAGAGTCAGTGGATAAACTGTATGCAATTTCTAAATGGATGGCACGTGTTGTAAAACATGTAAACAACACTCAGTAGCGCTTCTTTCGGCTTCGTCTAACAGACACCATCAACGAGCCGAAGTAGTCAACACCATAGGAGAATGGGCGACAAAATGATGCAAGCCTCGTCGGGTGTATGTGCGGCACGATTGCAACATAACTGACAGCTGCGCTTTGTTTATATACCTCAGCTCTCAAATGTGGTATTCAAAACCTTTTGTCGTAATTCATTGACTATTGTCTCGTTATTGGCATGATGGTATTATTTTTTTTTTATTTATTGTATCTTCAATATTTAATGAACTAACAATAAGTGGTACAAACCCTATATCTAAAAATTATTATTTAATAAGTCCAGCCAGTGCCGGACGAAAAATTTTGTATTCATGGTTGTTTTGGTTAAATTGGCATTCTTCCTTCTAGATTAGGTCTGCTGTGTCCCTCCTTCTTAATCGAGTGTGGCCACGGTTAACTAACATGTTGCGGGCCAATGGGTTTGGGTGAATTTCAAGCTTTTTTAAATATTTTTCTGCATTCTTCGTGATTTCAGTTTTTACAAGGGGCACGTTTAGATCTTTGTGTATATTCGCATTTTTTATATACCAGGTGGCAACTGTGATCATTCATAGAAACTTGTTTTGGCGTCTTTGGATCTTTTCTACATTTGACGCTGAGGCCGTGCCCCGTAATTGTATGCCATAGCACCATATCGGTTTTATAATCATGTTATAAAGTAGAATTTTTTCAATCTAAACTAAGCGTAGAGTTTCTGCCAATAAGCCAATTAATTTGAATTGATTTCAATTTCATTTGAGTCAACTTTGCATCTATATGAGTTTTCCAAGTGCGACGATCGAGAAGTATTCCGAGGTATTTCACTTCCGATTGTTGAATTATTGTTTGGTTATTGATATGAATAGCGGGGCATGAGTCTCTACGCAATGTAAATGTTAGTGTGTACATTTTTGCTCGTTGACTTTAATTTTCCATTGTTTTAACCATTTTTCTAATTCAAATATGTGATTTTGTAAATAACGAGACGCTTCTTGAGGGTATTCATGCTTAGAATAGCAGTATCATCAGCAAATGTTGATGTATGAGTGCGATTGTTAGTTGGCATATCAGACGAATATATCAAATATAAAAAGGTCCCAGGATACTGCCTTGGGGGACTCCAGCTTCACTGGGTTGTGCAGTACTTAAAAAGTTTCCCTCATTAACCTTAAATGTTCGACCAGTTAAATAGCTTTCCAACAGCTTATGTGTGTTTGCGGGTAAATTTTGACTCAATTTGTATATTAATCCAGCATGCCATAGTGCGGAACAAGCAGCCTCAACACAATTAAATTCACAATCCACTCAAATTGATCAGCCTAAGAATGTAGCAGGTTCTTATGCCAATGTTTTGAGAATGGGTTGCCAGCAACCTGGTGTTCCCCAAAATACGGGAGGGTTGGAAGCACTTATGCACGCGCTTACCCAGAATATTACCTCTCTTAATCAAAATATGACAAACTGAACCAAATGATACAAATCCTCTTAACAAAAAAATTAGTTATTTGAACTATGTTTCTGGAATGCATCAAATCAGAGGTATCCCACTTCATGCAGAATAAAAACATCGACGTGCTATTGGTTTCGGAAACTCATCTTACCAGGTATAACTTTTATATTTCGGGTTACACATTCTACTGTACAAATCATCCTGATGGTAAGGCACATGGTGGCACTGGTATTTTAATTAGAAATCGTTTAAAACATTATCCCCTAGATGAATTCTCAAAAGACTATATGCAGGCAACATCCATTCATCTGGAAAGCTTTGCTGGAGATTTAAATATAAGCGCTATCTATTGCCCACCATGCTTTTCAATGACCAAGGAGAAGTTTAAAGAATTCTTTAATACGCTAGGAGGTCGCTTTCTGGCATGTGGCTACTATAATGCCAAACACACTTACTGTGGCTCTTGACTAATGAATCCCAGAGGTAGACAGCTTTATAAAGCATTAGTTGATCGCAAGAATGGCCTAGATATTGTGTCCCCTGGACAACCAACATACTGGCCTGCTGATCCTAAAAAAAATCCTGATCTCATAGACTTTGCCATAACAAAAAATATTAGTCGAGGTTCAATATCTACAGAAATGTCATATGATTTGTCATTCCCCATTATAGTATCTTATTACGGGAGGACTAACATTTCAAAATTTCATACTGAAACATATTACTTTAAAACAAATTGGCTTAAATATAAGAAATATATAAGCAGTCATATCCACACAGATCTTTGTATTCAGTGTGAGGAAGATGTAGATAAAAGTGTCAATGACTTTACGTCATTAATTGTATCGGCTCTAAATCATTCAAAGAGTCAAATATTTCCTAAAACGGATATGCCCATTTCCAACTCAGATATTGAACGACTTCTTTTAGAAAAGAGAAAACTCAGAAGAGAATGGCAACAAAATAGATCACCTACTGTAAGGCAGAGGCTGTCTGCTGCTATAAAAACCAGAAATAGAAATTACATTCAAAGTTTGACAAATACCAAACACACAAATTATTTCCTTTGGAAAGCAACGAAAAGTATCAAGCCACCGGTAGAGGGGCAAAGCCCTTTAAGGAATGCTGATGGTACCTGGGCTCGCAGCACGGAGGAAAAGGCTAAAATATTTGCCGATCACTTAAGTACAGTCTTTCAACCAAAATGATTCTGTTACACCTACTATGATTAAAAACCTACCGAGTGTGGCAATAATTGTGCTGTCTACAATATTTAATGCGATCTTTAAACATGGAGTTTTTCCGACAAATTGGAAAACTTCTCAGATAATAATTATACCAAAGCCAGGTAGGGACTTGACCGTACCACCCTCCTATAGACCAATAAGCTAACTCCCTTGCTTATCGAAACTCTTCGAAAAAGTATTCCAAAAGAAAATCATACCATTTTTAAATGAGAAAAATATAATCCCAGTCCATCAATTTGTTTTCCGGGAACGCCACGGAACAATCGGTTAATCGTATAACCGGAGTGATAAGAAAATCCTTTGAATTAAAGAAATATTGTTCAGCTATATTTTTGGATGTTGCTCAAGCCTACGTCAAAGTATGGCACAAAGGCCTGGTTATAAAATAAAATGTTTGCTGCCACCATCTACTCCTAAACTATTGGAATCTTATCTATCGGACCGTATATTTACAGTTAAGTACAATGATTACGTAACAAGAGAATATAGGATTGGACCAGGAGTACCACAAGGAAGTGTTCTTTGACCTACCCTCTATTTGATTTACACCTCTGATTTGCCTACGAGCGATGAATTGACTATTTCTATATTTGCTGATGACACCGCAATTATTAGCTCGCATGAAAACCCATATATAGCATCTAGTATACTAGATGGCTACTTAAGATGTGTGGAAACATGTTTAAACAAATGGAGAATACGTGTAAATGAGTTAAAAAGCAAACATGTTACGTTCACACTGAGGAGGGGATGCTGTCCACCTGTCACACTTAACAATGTTAATATACCTCAGTCCGATTATATTACATACCTTGGTATTCACTTAGATAGAAGACTTACTTGGCGCCGTCATATAGAAACCAAGAGACTCCACATGAAGTTGAAAGCATCTAGCCTTCACTGGTTAATAAGTGACCAATCAAAGTTAAGCCTGGACTATAAAGTCACCCTGTAAAAATTATTTTAAAACCAATTTGGACATGTGGAATCCAATTGTGGGGAACGGCCAGTAATTCCAGTACTTAATACTTAAATCTTATTTATATAAAAGAACCTTTTATGTAAGGTAAATGATGAATCTTCTAAAATTTGTCTTATAAAATCAGGTGTACCTCAGGGCAGTGTTCTAGGTCCTATCCTTTATACAATTTTTACATCAGATATGCCTCTAATTGAAGATGTAACAATTGCAACATATGCTGACGACACAGCAATAATATCGTCAGATAAATCTAATATTATAGCTTCAACAAAAATACAAAGAGAACTAGATATGCTAGATATATGGCTAAAAAAATGGAAAATTTGTATTAATACTGATAAATCAGTACATATTACATTTACTTTGAGGAAAAACGATTGTACACCGGTTTATATCAATGGATCCCAAATACCTAAATCCAATAGTGTCAAATACTTAGGAATGTATCTGGATAGAAGGCTAACTTGGAAAGATCACATCAAAAAAAAAGGAGAACATTTAAATATAAAAACAAAAAAGTTGTATTGGTTATTAGGACCAAAGTCTGAACTCAGTCTTGAAAACAAGATCACAATTTATAAAGCTATTCTTAAACCTGTTTGGACATATGGTATACAGTTATCGGGAACTACAAGTAACTCTAACGTAGAAATCCTACAACGATACCAATCAAAAACATTAAGACAAATTGTTAAAGAACCTTGGTATGTAACAAATCACCATATTCATGAGGATCTTCAGATTCCAACCATAAAAAACGAAATAAACAGATTTAGTTCTCGTTACCTAGAAAGGCTCAGTAACCATCCAAATACTCTAGCTATTGCATTATTGGACGATTCAGAAGAGATTAAAAGACTAAAAAGATTTCATGTATTAGACTTACCATATGGAAAATAATAATATTATATATTGTAAATAATGTAAATAGTTTATATTCTATAAGGTTATTAGGTTTACTGAAATCTAATAATGTAAGTTAATTACTTCCTTTTTATATAATTTACTTAATATTGTAAATAAAGATACAATAAAAATAATTTAAGTTCTATTTAAATACGAAAATGAGTTTCTCAGTGCTTTTTTAAATGATACTTAAATGGCCTACGTTGGCAATTTAAATTCTATTTAAGTTTCATAAACTACCATATGTTTTTGACAGCTGACTTTTGTTGTTTGGTTTTTTCACTCTATTGTCGTGAAAAAAAAACAAAAAAACGGCGTCTTGCTAAAACTGCAATTCCGATGCGGGGCAATTGGAGCTTATTTTGTACATTTTCCTACCATTAACATTTTGTTTAACAAACTTTTATTTCTTATTGGGCAAAATGTATTAATTTTTGTTTTGGTTGAACAGCTGTTTTAAGCAAAACTATCGATAAATTTTTGATATTTAGTAGTGCTACCATACTTTTATCTTATTTAAATAAGACAAATTATGTAGCACTGAAAAACTCCAACTGTATTTAAATACAACTTAATTTTAAGTAAAAATTAACTAAATACGTATTTAAATAACAAGTCAAAAACTGGGCATTAATCACTTATTGTTAGGCCTAATGATATAGGCAGATTCAATAAATAAATAAAAAAGTTAAAAAAAAAAAAATTATGGACTGCAAATGTGATGTGATGATGAGGTTTCCGAAATACAAATGGAGCAAATTTTGAAAAACCAATTAGAATATTCAACCAATATTGAAAAGGAAAACCCTAAACATTTAAAATCAAATGCTAAAAGTTTTAAGCGGGAATTAGATGTATTTGAAGCAAGTAGCAATCGGAGAAAAGATTTTGATTGTCTTTATAATGCAAATGTATGAACGCCGATTTGACAACAATGTTCCCTCATCTGTGATGATGAGGTTTCCGAAATACAAATGGAGCAAACTTTGAAAAACCAATTAGAATATTCAACCAATATTGAAAAGGAAAACCCTAAACATTTAAAATCAAATGCTAAAAGTTTTAAGCGGGAATTAGATGTATTTGAAGCAAGTAGCAATCGGAGAAAAAATTTTGATTGTTTTTATAATGCTTTACTGTCGCCAACATCTGTTGAAAGCGAAAATACATTAGTAATTTTGATAAATCAATTTTTTAAAAAAATAGTTCTACATATAACATTATTTCTATGATATAATAGCGGTATTCCCAATGTAGAGTACTTTCTATAGCAAAGTAGCAAAAGAGCAGTTTAGCCGAAACCAAAAACAAAATACATTAGAACTACTTTTTTACTTCTTTACTCTTTTTAAACTATATGAGGTAATTTTGAATTTGATATTTATAAAATTTTGTGACACTTAATTGCTGTTTTATTCTATTACATCATGAATACCGCTAATATTTAATTTTATAGTAACAAGTGATCTCCAAACTTTTTGTTGCTTTTATATGAATACTATCGAATTGTAATGTATTGCTTTTATTTTTTTTTAATAAATTAATTTAATTTTTTAATTATTTTTCTATTGGAAAAAACATTTCTTGGAATCCCGGGAAATGAAATTCTTCATTCCCTTTTCCCGGGAAATAAAATTATCCGGGAAACCCCAAACCCTATATCCAACGCCAATTATTCACATCTGACAGCTCTAAGATTTGACTGACTCAAAATTGTTTGTATCGGCGATGCACAGTGGTTGCACTTGTATGGAAGAGAGTGACAAAAATAGTAAGAATAAATATATAGTCTTAAAACTTACACAATATATTTCTGGTGACATTAAAACGATATTCTGAGAAAATGGGAGTGGTCGCATGCACCTACCGCCCATTTTTATACCCTACACCACCATAGTGGGGAGGGTTAATTGGGTTCGTGCAGATGTTTGTAACGGGCAAAAATATTGTCCCCGCACACACCATAAAGTATACCGATCGACTCAAAATCACTTTTTGAGTCGATTAATTTGTCTTTCTATCATGATTGCTATCCGACTCTGCGATTTAGTTTTGTGGGGCATTTACAAGGGGAAAAAATGCAATTTTTTCAGTTTTTGTAAAAGTTTTGCCATTAAATAATTACTTTTGCAATTTAATTTAAAAGAATCGATATGTGTACGTAATTGTCGTTCTAATAAGATATAAAACACAAAAATTGGTTAAAAAATGTTAAAGTTATTCAAAAATCGCCAGGCCATTAACGTGTCTCAGGCCACTAGAACAAGAAACATAGGAACAAAATAAACATATTTTGAGAAATATTAAAATAAGAGCTTATTTTTACTTAAAATATATCCATATTTACTTGTATATGAGTTTTTGTCTTCGTAGGATACCGTTAACCTATTCGCAGGTATGAGCAAAAAAAATTATTTTTGTTAATGGCAGTTTCAAAACTCCAATTTAATTTTTTTCAAAAATTTGTTAAACAAATTTCAGAATTTGTTGATCATCACTTGGGGATTTATTGTCAACATAATAGGGAATCAAAATGTGAAAAAACTATGTCAATATCTCCTATTGTTTTTCCGTAGCTGCGATTTAAATTTTGCGATTTTCGAGAAAAATCAATTTTTTGACCATATTTTGGCGAATGAGCCGAATTTCCTTACTGTTATGATTCTTAAGTAAAAGCTATTCTGAATATTATAGTCCATGTAATTTTAAATATTTTTTTTTTCATCATTTATTTATTGTATCTTTATTATTTAATGAACTAACAATAAGTGGTTCAAATCTTATATCTAATATTATTATTTAATTAGTCCAGCCAGTGCCGGACGAAAAAATTTTGTGTTCATGGTTGTTTTGGTTAAATTGGCATTCTTCCTTCTAGATTAGGTCTGCTGTGTCCCTCCTTCTTAATCGAGTGTGGCCACGGTTATCTAATATGTTGCGCGCCAGCGGGTTTGGGTGAACTTCAAGTTTTTTTAAATATTTTTGTACGTTTTTCGAGATTTCAGTTTTTACAATGGGCACGTTTAGATATTTGTGTATATTCGCGTTTTTGATATACCAGGGGGCAACTGTGTTCATTCTTAGAAACTTGTTTTGGCGTCTTTGGATCTTTTCTACATTTGACGCTGAGGCCGTGCCCCATAACTGTATGCCATAACACCATATCGATTTTATGATCATGTTATAAAGTAGAAGTTTACAATCTAAACTAAGCGTGGAGTTTCTGCCAATAAGCCAATTAATTTGAATTGATTTCAATTTCATTTGAGTCAACTTTGCTTCTATATGACTTTTCCATGTAAGGCGACGATCGAGATGTATTCCGAGGTATTTCACTTCCGATTGTTGAATTATTGTTTGGTTATTGATATGAATAGGGGGGCATGATTCTCTACGCAATGTAAATGTAATGTGTGTACATTTTTGCTCGTTGACTTTAATTTTCCATTGTTTTAACCATTTTTCTAATTCAAATATGTGGTTTTGTAAGTAACGAGACGCTTCTTGAGGGTTTTCATGAATGCTTAGAATAGCAGTATCATCAGCAAATGTTGATGTATGAGTGCGATTGTTAGTTGGCATATCAGACGAATACATTAAATATAAAAAAGGTCCCAGGATACTGCCTTGGGGGACTCCAGCTTCAATGGGTTGTGCAGTACTTAAAAATTTTCCATCTTTAACCTTAAATGTTCGACCAGTTAAATAGCTTTCCAACAGCTTATGTGTGTTTGCCGGTAAATTTTGACTCAATTTGTATATTAATCCAGCATGCCATACCTTATCAAACGCTTGAGAGATGTCGATGAAGAGTGCAGAACAGTATTTCTTTTCTTCAAACGTTTTTCTCACCATATTTACAAGTCTATGGGTTTGTTCGATAGTACTGTGTTTTCTTCTAAATCCAAATTGATGATTCGGAATACAATTGTTTTCAGTTAACATCGGGTACAACTTGTTCATAAGTATCTTCTCAAATAGCTTTGATATATTAGACAATAGGCTAATGGGTCTGTATGATTCTACTTTTGTGTGATCTTTTCCCGGCTTGGGTATCATGGTAACCAGTGAAACCTTCCATTCTGGAGGATAATATTCAAGTCGTAATATAGCATTAAAAATAAAAAGAATTATTTTTATTGCTATCCGGGGTAGCTCCATAAGCATCTTGTTGCTGATCTTATCCATACCAGGCGCTTTCTTGGGATTTAAATCAGCAATAGCATTTTCGATCTCTCGAATCTCAAAACGTAGGGGTACGGCTGCTCCAAAATAGGGTGCAACAGGTGGCAACTCAATTGCTTCGTTTGATGTGTTCGGTGTAAATACTTTTTTTAAATGATTAACAAACAGATTCCCTTTTTCAGTATCATTTCTTGCCCAACCACCACTTGAATTTCGCAAGGGGGACTTACATATAACGGGTCTTTTAAGATTTTTTGTTGCTCGCCATAATGAGTAATCCGATTGCTTTTTAAGTCTTTTTATACAATCTTTAAGCTTTGATTTTAGTTGGGGGGATCTGTGCAATTGCCACTCTCTTCGAAATCTTCTTTTTTCATTTAAGAGCCGTTCGACATCTGCAGAATTAATTCTATTATATCTGAATTGTCGGGGGGTTTGGGTAGCATGTTGAGCAGCCATTCTGAGATTTTTATCGAAATTGATAAGAGAGTGATCGATGTTTTCTGGTGTTCTTAGCGGTATGTTTTCCGAGCAATGTGTACTGAGGTATTTTTTATATTTGAGCCAATTTATTCTTGTGCCTGCCATCGCTAAATTACCAGTCGGGGATACAATTTCTAGGGGGCTCAATAAAGTAATAATAGTGGGTGAGTGATCTGAAGATAGTTCCAGCGAGGATTCAATTTGAATCATTTCTCTAGGGATATTTTTCATCACGCTAAAATCAATAACATCCGGTATTTTTCGTGGGTCAGTAGGCCAGTAAGTAGGTTGGCCGCTCGAAAGCACATGCAAACCCATTTTAGAAATTGAGTCGAACAAAACACGACCTTTAGGGGTAATCAGTCGTGATCCCCAGAATGTGCGCTTAGCATTATAATCGCCAGCAGTCAGGAAACAGATTGTAGTAGCTTGAAGATAATCTTCGCAAAAATCACGCATTAAGTAGTGTTTTATTCGAGCTTTTATTAAAATTGCCGAGCCTCCGCATGCTCTACCTCTGGGATCTTTGGGTCATATATTACATATCCATGGGTCATATATTACATATCCATTTATTCGAAAGGAACTTCTGGACGTCAAATGAGTTTCAGAAACCAGCATTACATCAATTTGTTGGTTTCTTAAAAAATATTCGAGTTCGTTTTTGTGTTGGCGTATGCCGTTTGCATTCCAAAAACATATTCTTAGGCAGTTCATGGTCTGTTAAGCACAGCCTGCAATAACATTGATTGCATCTTAAGCATTTCTTGCATCATGTTACTCATTGAGTTTGTAAAGTTATTTACCGATTGCACAAGAGTTTCTATTGTAGATTCTAGTCGGGTAAAATTGAAAATTGGCGTTTGCTCTCTTACCTCTGGGTTCATATTTTCGTTTTGGAGTTAACGGACTTGCGGCTGAGTTTGGTTGTTTCTAAGTACATTTGCATATGTTACTTTGTTGTCATATGTCTGTTGCAACGGGGGGTAGTTCAAATTGATGTTATTTAATGGCTGAGCGGGGAAAATCTTTGGTTTCTGGCTTTGTGATTTTTTAACAATTGAGTAGACAGGACAACCCCTGTAGTTTGCTGTGTGGTTACCTCCGCAATTGCTGCATTTTTTTATTTTAGGATCATCTTTGGATTTGTTACATTGGGATGTGTTATGCAACTCCCCGCAAATGACACATGCTTGTGGCAATTTGCAATATGCCTTGGTGTGTCCATATTCTTTGCAATTAATACATTGGACGGGGCCAAATCGTTTGTGTGGTTCTTCTACCGTAATTTTACGATGCAATAAGTACTTCAGGTTATATATCAAACACCATTCAATGTGTGATATTTGTGAAGATTATCTTCAAGCTACGACAATCTGTTTGGATGATTGCTACAGAAACCTATTAATTTCGTCGATATATTCACCTCCAAGGTTTTCGATTACTGAAAACAAATATGAACATTTTTACGAATCACTAGGACCCCGATTCCTGGCAGCTGGCGATTATAATGCTAAGCATACTCACTGGGGATCAAGATTTGTAACCCCGAAAGGTCGCGCTTTGTTTAATACAATTTCTAAATCGAATTTGATTGTGCTGTCGAGCGGAGAACCAACATACTGGCCTACTACAGTTACAAAAAATTTACCAATGGAACTAATGCAGCTTAGATCTTCATTAGAATTATCCTCGGATCACTCACCCACCTTCGTTACTCTATTGAACCCCCTAGAAATAGTATCCCCTGGTCACTCTGCAATATCAAGCACGAAAATAAATTGGTTGAAATATAGAAAATATATTAGCACACACAATACAGAAAATATATCGCTAAGAACACCAGAAGATATCGATATCTCACTCAAAAATTTTGAACAAAACTTAAAACTTGCTGTTGAACACGCCACTCAAATAACCCAACAAATAAGATACAATAGACTCTATTCTGCAGACATTGAACAGTTATTCGCTGAAAAAAGAAGAGTTCGTCGAGAGTGGCAACTCTACAGATCCCCTCAACTTAAAACGGAGCTTAGAAAATGTCGCAAACGCCTCAGTATGCTTCTTCACAAACGCAAAACTGACTCAATTAATAAATATCTGGAGAACTTAGACGTCACCCAGTACTCAAATTACTCTCTATGGCGAGCTACAAATAAATTAAAAAGACCTGTTATGAGCAGACCTCCTCTACGTAATTCTAGTGGAGGCTGGGCGAGAAACGATACTGAAAAAGGAAACCTGTTTGTTAGTCATCTAAAGAATGTATTTTGCCCAAACGAGTCAAACGACATAATAGAGTTACCACCTACTTTACCCCATATTACTGCAGCTGAACCACTTCGTTTTGAGATTTCAGAGATTGTCAAGGCTATTGTTTATTTAAACTCCAAAAAATCACCTGGTATTAATAAAATCAGTAACAAGATGCTCCTCGATCTACCCCAAAGAATAATCCTATTTATTTTTAATGCTATATTACGCCTTGAATATTATCCACCAAAATGTAAGGTTTCTTTAGTTACAATGATACCTAAGCCGGGAAAAGATCACAGTAAACTAGAATCATATAGACCCATTAGCCTATTGTCAAATATATCAAAGCTATTCGAAAAACTGTTAATGCACAAGTTAAAGCCGATAGTGAATAATTTTGATTGTATTTCAACTCATCAATTCGGATTTCGAGAAAAACATGGTAGAAATCATATCCAAGACATTTGAAGAAAAAAATATTGTTCTGCACTCTTCATCGACGTTTCGCAAGCCTTCGACAAAGTATGGCATGAAGGATTATCGATAAAAATAAAACAATATTTACCAGTGAACAATATTTACACAAGCTTCTAGAAAGTTATTTAAGTCATCGAAAGTTCGTTCTTAATGAGGGAGACTTCATAAGTTCACCACAGCCTATTGAAGCAGGCGTACCCCAAGGAAGTATACTGGGTCCCTTCCTATATTTGCTATATACTTGTGATATGCCTACAAACAGTCGAATCCACATATCTACTTTTGCTGATGACACAGCTATACTAGCCATTCATGAAACCCCCAAGAAGCATCTGTTCTTTTACAAGACCATATACTCGACATAGAAAGGTGGTTAAGACAATGGAGAATAAAAGTAAACGAGCAAAAGCGTATACATCTTACATTCACATTGCGTAGAGAATCGTGCCCTCCAATCCTAATAAATAATCATATAATACCTCAACAAACTGAAGTTAAATATCTAGGTCTGCATCTAGACCGACGTCTTACCTGGAAAAAGCATATAGATACGAAATTGACTCAAATGAAGTTAAAATTACTACAAATTTACTGGCTAATTGGTAAAAACTCGAGATTGAGTTTAGATTGCAAACTTTTGCTGTACAGCTCAATAATAAAACCCATATGGTGCTATGGAATTTAATTATGGGGCACGGCCTCAGCTTCTAATATTGAAAAAATTCAAAGATTCCAAAATAAAATATTACGAATGATAACAGCAGCGCCTTGGTATGTGAGAAATATTAACATTCATAAGGACCTAGGTGTCTCCCTGGTGAAAAATGAGAGATTAATGAGAAGTAATGGCTACATCCGACTAAGAAGAAGGAATCCAACAGACATGCGCTGATGATAGGATCTATAAATTAAACATAATTTTTCGTCCAACTGTGGTGGGACGTAAATAAAAAAAAATAATATTTAGATTTAAGATTTAAGATTTGAACAAATTATTGATAGTTCACATTATTTTGTGAAGATACAATAAAATATGAAATAAAAAAAAAAAATTATTTATAATGCAATCTGCTGCACGTGGATACTGCTTGCTAAATTCTTTGGGGTTCAAATTCTTCACATATTGTGCACAGCTCGGTGAACAAGATGCTCCAAAGGTCATTACAGTCATGACGTAAGTTTCTAATTTTAAAGAACTTGGATCGAGCCATAAAAATCTTTGAAAGTGTTGATCTTCCTTTCTCATCCTCACCTGATGCAACATTTCGGCTATATCGCCTCCAATTGCTACACGTTTCTGACGAAATCTACGTATAACTGCTACAAGAGAGGTAAGCTGATCTGGGCCCATCAATAGCATTGGGTTTAATGAAATACCTTGAACTTTTGCGGTGGCATCCCACACTAATCTAATCTTGTCCGGCTTATGTGGATTGATCATAAACTTGCAAACCTTTTGCTGCGTAGTCATCTATTTTTGATAGACCCTTTGCCAAATCCGGATTTTTTTTTAATTTTTTCATATAATCACTGTGCTCGGTTTTTTGCCATTAAAAAACTTCCATCAGGCAACATATCTCTGCAACGCCACAGTAGTCCTGTTTCAAAATAATTATTTACTCGACGCGTAAGACTTTCAAGTTGCTGTGCTCGGTTTGTTGCCATTAAAAAACTTCCATCAGACAACATATCTCTGCAACGCCACAGTAGTTCTGCTTCAAAATAATTATTTACTCGACGCGTAAGACTTTAAAGTTGTTGTATAGCACGTTGATCTTCGTAAGATAATTTTACATTTTTGTCGCCAACCATATAATACAGTTGTCATTTAAACTGTAATTTTTTACAACGGTAAGCAAGTTTTCTGCTGAGTTGTTCTCGCATTCACACGATGAAAAAGAATGGTAGTTTACCGCTTCGTAACTAGACTGGTTTAAGTCCACGTTTTGTGCAGCAGTGGATGATGTAAAATGTTGCAGTTATCAACATTGCACTTCGCGACAGACGTACAAGGCTGTTGATAATGTGGAAGCAAGCTAATTTTACACAAGTGGTGTTTCCTAATTTCTTTCCATTTTTCAGCCCTTTTCATTTTGATAAAACGATCACAAGATTGTACACTAATTAGGGTATTCAATTAATCGGGTTTCTGGTTTAATCGGTTAATCGAGCAAATAATTTATCGGGGTATAGATTTAATCGGTTAATAATCGGTTAATTTTAAATTATTCGATTAACCGAATAATTTCTATTAAATTTTAAAGTGAAAATAAAACCACGAAGTAAGTATTTCATTAATAAAATGAACAAAAACATAAAAAATAAACGAAACATAATTCAACCAAAAAGTAATAAAACTCTCTCGCTGATTGTAGATGTTGGAAAAACGAAAGTTAGGCATGATAAAGAATATCCAACATCTGAGTTATTTTTATAGTTTTTTTTTCTAAGCATATCAATTCACCCAAATACAAATTCTATTAGACAAAACTCAAGTATACCTTCCTTAAAAAATTCAGTTTTCTATGTTGAAGAATAACAGATTTCCAGTAATTAAAAAAAACCCTTACTCATTTCAAAAATTGAAAAAGAAAAACCCCTAACTCATTTAATGTTGAATACATATTTTTTGGTTTATATTAAAAGAAACAACTTTTCCAAAAGTATTTTTTGATATATTACAAAGTTTTAGTTGTTAGTTTTTGGCTTTCACTTTTAGATTTAATTGAGTTTTTTCCTTCTCCTGTAAAGTAACTATATTAAGCCATCGATATAAATTAAATATGTCAGTTGTTATACTCACTGAATATGTTTCTTGGATGTTATATGTAATGATGTATTTGAATTAAAATGGAAAAATAAATACAAAAAAAAAGAAATTTCGGTTAATCGGTTAATCGACACAAATTAATCGGTTTATTTGTTATTCGAAAATCGGTAATTTTGAATTATTCGAACAGTTAACCGACCAAAATTAATCGGTTAACCGATTGAATACCCTAACACTGATGCATTCGCCTTTACAAATATTACATTTTCTTTCCGCATTTTTTTCCCCACGCCTGTTTGATTTCAAAGACGTACTTGGAAGAATGACGCTATTGGCACCTTGGGCGCATTCCCCAGAAGGCTTCAAGCAGTCCTGGAAGTTTGGATACTAGTTCGTGCTGTAACTCAGGATTGTTGAGGATTGTCATGCCGGCACACACATTTTGTACCTCTATTGCAAAGTCAACAATTGTTTCGAGTCGAGATTCTTTTGGTGGCGGCATATCTCTTATTTGATTCAACAAAATATCAATGATTAGTTCTGGGCGTCCATACTTCATTTTCAGCGTTGACAAGATTTGTTGCATACAAGCCGCATTCAATAACAGACTTTTTACTGCGTTACGAGCAGGACCGTCTAGGGCATGACGGAGTCTAATTAAATTTTCCTTCTCTGAAAACCCACATAGCTGTGTAGTCTGTTCGTATGTTGTCATGAATAAGGGCAAATCCTCGGTTTGCCTGTAAACTTAGGCAAGTCTTTTGCAAGACCCTTGCGAGCAGCTATTTGTTCACGAGTAAGTTGAAAATTTGTTACATTAGTGTGTGGTGAGATTCATCTAAACCGGTTTCGACAACGTTTGTGTTGGCAGTGGAACTCATTGGAAATATACCTGGCACCCACTGTGAGGTAGATACATTTTCAATTCTCGATGGCCTAGCGTTTTCATTAAGGCGCATCCTATGCAATACTTGTTGAACAATGTCATATACTTCTCTAGTGGTACATTGACCTTGAGGCTGCTGTAGTGGTGCTGCATCAACATCAGCATTTAATTCCGCACGATCTGTTGTAGTCACAGTGTTTTTCCCTTCAGCCAATCTACACATCTAGCACCACGAATAGAGGCAGTTGATGTAGAATCACTGTCATCAGTATCATCTTGTTGTAACAATATTCTTTGCCTTTGAAGAAGCACCTCACGACGCTGCAACAGCTTATTCTTTTCATTAATTAGGGCTAGCTCATCATTTACAATTTGCATTTCCATTTTTAATCGACGCGATCTCTTTGTTAAGCCTCTGTTAAGGGTTCAATATCATTTAATGCTGAACATCGTTTACAGCACCATTTAAGTCGTGCTTCTTCAGCAGTTATTTGGGCACAATCCCAATGATAATTCCCCTCACAGCTCGAACAGCACACCATGTGTGCATCGTCCTCCTTTTCGCACTCAATGCACACATCCATATTTTTTTTCCCATGCATTAGCGCCATTGCAGAAGTTACAAGTCAAAATTTAAGAATATTGAGAATTCAACAGCGGCAATAAATACAAATAATTTAAATTCAATATTTATTGATGCTTAATTTTCTACAAATACAAAAGGTTTTTTAATAATATTAATTACAAATTATATATAAACTTACTGTTCAACCAGCTCAAATACTGCAGCTTCTGCACAACTTAGAATCAAATGCAACAACATCTATTAGCATAAATTGACAATAAAATAAATATTTTGTGTTTTACTGCTCCCGTTTTAATTTATTAGCCAATCAGAATGCAGTAGCATATATCAGCTGTTTCTTGTTACATATGGGGAAAGTGAGGACACGATTGGTTCACTACTTAACATGAAGTAAATAAATGGTTTAAAAACCAAAATATAAAAGAAAGCGTAATTGTGTTTAATATCGAATTTGTGTTGATGCAGATGAAGATCCAGGCAGTGAGAAGATCGCCAAATCCAGTGACGACATACAACTCTAAAAATTCATGGAAACAATAAATGTGCCTTCAGTTTTTGTACATTTAAAAGGTAAGTAGAGCTAAATATGTATATAATACCCTCCGACAAATAGAGAAAAAATTCGTTAGAAACGAACCGGATGATATACGTCTGAAACTATAAATTTAATGGAGAAAAACTGTGTTTTCAGTTCTTTCTGTCCTTTTTTAAGGACTTCAAAGTTTCAAAGAAGTACATTTTTCAAAAAAAATTTAAAAATACTCCTGCTATTCCAACAATGACAAATTGTATGTCAAATGAACAAAAATCTGAATCTGCAGTTCTTATGAGAAGCAGACGTGTTTTTTATTCGCTCCGCGACTTAAGTGGTTTCAGTGAAAATTTAAATAAAAAGGAAAAATTTAGCGATTGGACGCAAAAAAAATAAATATTTCTCTAAGTGTTTAATATAAACAAACCAAAAAAATTATACAATATAACAAAAAAATAGAAATTTGTTTAAAAGTGCTTTGTTTATTTTCTTTTTTCAAATTTCGTTAAATTACTGTGAGCATATGAACTCTCATAATGAGAGTAGACTCAGTTTAAACGGTAATAATGCCTTCATATTTTTGAACCCGTGATACAAATACATGAGAACAATATTGCACACACATCATCACCTAGTAATGCTTGTTTAGAACAAAGCATAAAAGAAAATAAAAAGTGTTCTGGTACAACAACAAATACTGCAGTAGATATAACAGAGTCGACAATGATAAATACACAAGCTTATGATAATCCACTAACAACACCTAGTGAGAGTTTTAATGTATTTAACACTGAAAATACCGTGATGGAAGATAATGGTACATCAAGGGGTGCTATACCTAAGGTTGGAAATAAGATAAGTAAAACTAAATCTCCAGTTCAAACAGGTATGCTTAGATATACAAGAATTAATAAGCGAAATTTAAGTCCCCAGAAAAGAAAAAGCAAAAAATTACTGATAACCCCTTGAAAAGTAACCGTTTTGATCTCTTGAGTGAGGAAGATTCTAATCATCAAAAAAATTATGATAAATCCATCCGTAAACCGTTAAAACCACCACCAATATTCCTTCGTGAAACTAGCTCTAATAGCTTAGTGAAATCATTTATTGAACTCATTGGAAAAAATAATTTTCATATTGTTCCAATAAGAAAAGGAGGTGTGCAAGAGACAAAAATAGTTGTATACACTGAGGATTGTTATAGAAAAATCTCTCAACACCTAAATGACAGTAAGAAAAACTTTTATACATATCAACTTAAGAGTTGCAAGGGCTTGATAGTGGTCATAAAAGGTATAGAGTCCAGTGTAGATACAAACGAAATCAAGGAGGCCCTGGAAGAATTGGGCTATCAGACAAAGAATGTAGTCAATATCTTTAATAGAGACAAGGTTCCTCAACCAATGTTTAGGGTTGAGTTAGAGCCTGATAATGGGAAATTAAAAAATAATGAAACTCACCCTATATACACTCTAAGATATTTGTTGAATCGTAGAGTAAATATAGAGGAACCTCTTAAGCGTAATAGTCCAGTTCAGTGTAGTAATTGTCAGGAATTTGGACATACACGTAATTATTGTACCCTACGCACAGTATGTGTTGCATGCGGAGGCCTGCACTCTTCGTCACAATGTGATATAGTTGAGAATGGTCTCAGTAGGAAATGTGGTAACTGCGGTGGAGATCATTCCGCTAATTATCGCGGATGCCCGATCTACAAGGAGTTACTAAAAAGATTAAGAGATCACCGGGATATGATTTAATAACGCCATCAATGATTAAGAACCTACCAAATGTGGCAATAATTGTGCTATCTATATTGTTTAATGCGATCTTGAAACTAGGAATTTATCCAAAAAATTGGAAAATTTCTCAAATAATACCTAAACCGGGTAAAGATTTAACCCTGCCATCTTCTTATAGACCTATTAGCATACTCCCTTGTTTGTCGAAGCTATTCGAGAAAATATTCCAGGAAAAGATAATACATTTTTTGAATGATGGAAACATTATCCCAGTACATCAATTTGGTTTCCGTGAGCATCATGGCACCATTGAACAGGTCAATCGTTTAACTGGCGAGATTAGAAAATCTTTTGAATTAAAGAAATATTGTTCTGCCGTCTTTTTAGACGTTGCTCAGGCTTTTGACAAGGTATGGCATAAGGGTCTAGTACATAAAATCAAATGTTTACTACCACTATGTACTCATAAATTGCTGGAGTCTTATTTATCGAATAGACTTTTCAGAGTTAAGTACAATGATTATGTGACGAGAGAATACAAGATTGGAGCTGGCGTTCCACAGGGAAGTGTACTAGGACCTACGCTATATTTGATTTACACCTCCGACCTCCCTACGTGCGATAAACTAACAATTTCAACATTTGCTGATGATACCGCCATTATTAGCTCAGACGAAAACCCACTCATGGCATCTAGTCAACTACAGAATTAGGTAAATGAGCTGAAAAGTAAACATGTTACGTTCGCTCTAAGGAGAGGAAATTGCCCACCTGTCACACTCAACAACGTTAATATACCGCAGTCTGATTATGTCACCTACCTTGGTATTCATCTAGATAGACGGCTTACTTGGCGCCGACACATAGAAACCAAGAGACTTCACATGAAGTTAAAAGCCTCTAGCTTTCATTGGTTAATCAGTGACCAATCAAAATTAAGCCTTGAATATAAAGTCATCCTGTATAAGACCGTTTTAAAACCAATTTGGACATATGGAATTCAGTTATGGGGAATGGCTAGCAACACCAGTATTGATCTTATACAGAGGGCCCAATCTAAAATTCTTAGGACCATGACGGGAGCACCATGGTACATAAGAAATGAAAACATCCACAGAGACTTAGAAGTGACATTGGTAAAGGAACAGTTCAAGAAAGTCCGTGAGAAATATATTGTGAAGCTGCCAATAAATTCCTTTTAAAAAAATAGTGCATTAAAGACCCAAATATTCTATACTAAATTTCAAAATTTCATCCTTTATAGGTACATATATATAAAGGTCAAATTAAAATATAAAAAAATGTATTAGTATACAAAAAAGTTTTATAAAGAAAAGTGCATGTTTATAAACTACACCACCATAGTGGGTGAGGTATAATGGGTTAGGGCTGTTGTTTGCAACATACAAAAATATTGTCCCAACACCCACCTTAAGGTATACCAATCTGCTCAGGATCACTTTCTGAGTCGACTAAGAGATGTCCGTCTGTCCGTCCATCAATGTAAACCTTGTAATCAAACTAAAGGTCGCAGCACAGTGCGGGATCTGGAAAAAAAGTGGAAATAAATATGTAACTTTTTATATAATTTTTTAAAATTTCCCACGGCGATAAAGGAGGTGTTGATAAGATCAAGTTTTGAATTTGTGATTATAACACCAAGGGGGGACCGAGCCACAATGCCCCAAAGTGGGGCACCTCGGGTATATCAAAAATTAAAAATGATGCCAAATTTTTGTTTGCGATCCGACTTGAAAGATTTTTATATATATGGAATCTACTAGACGAGATATACAAAAAACATTGCTTTAGACATATATTATCTCTTATAGTTTACGAGTTATTCGCATTTGAAAAGTAAAATTTTATTTTATTTACCTAAAAAAATAAAACAATATTTACCAGTGAACACACACAAGCTTCTAGAAAGTTATTTAAGTCATCGAAAGTTCGTTCTTAAAGAGGGAGACTTCATAAGTTCACCACAGCCTATTGAAGCAGGCGTACCCCAAGGAAATATACTGGGTCCCTTCCTATATTTGCTATATACTTGTGATATGCCTACAAACAGTCGAACCCACATATCTACTTTTGCTGATGACACAGCTATGAAATAATTGAAACCAGTTCAATATGTGACAAATATTTGAATTGAAACTGTATAAGAAATAGTTTTTTCTGTGTTAAAAAATAAAATTATTAATTAATAAATTTAGAATAAAAAATTATTGATATTTTTTTATTATATTTTATATTGAATAATGATCACTTGCTTTATGATTTTTGGAATATTTTTATTAATAAAATGAAATGCTTTATTTTCATTAAAAACTTAAATATCATTTACATATTTAGTACATAGATACCAGTATGGTGGAATAAAAAAATTTCTTAAATTTACATTAAAGTGAGCAAAAAAAAAATAATTTGCGAATTTCGATCGGCCCACCGAATTGTTCTTGGGATTGCAAAAACATGTTCTAAAAAATATAATGCAGCAATGTCTTTTTTTTTTGGAGGGGAAAATGTGTATTTTTTTTTTTCAAAAATATCAATGTAAAAAGGGTATATTAAATAACTTCAGTGAAATAAAAATACATTTTAAATGAGAAATAAAATGTGAAGTCTCTTCTTATTCAAAATTGCATTAAAACTTTTCTTGTGTCTAAATTTTTATGGATTTTATTAAGTTTTTTCCTTCTCCAGTAAAGTAACAAAAAATCGAGTTACGCCTTTTTTATATTAAGCCATCGATATGCATGTAATTTTATTAATTAATTTAATTTTTTATAATGAAAAATTATGAAATTTATAAATATAATGAAATCAAATTTAATGTTAATCGAATATAATATATATGTATATTAAATTTTTTTCTGAAAAAATAAGAATTTTGCATTTATCTCTATTAACAATAACAACACTTAAATTTTCTCTGTGAAATGTAAACCAGGGTTTACAATTGCTACTATATTACCCGCCAATTGCGGTAAATATACATTGTTATCATCTGCATACTAAAAATATAGTTACTATTATAATTTTGTATAACTCTGCTAATATAAATTGCTGTTACTATTCATATATTACTGTACAAATTGCAATGTTAGTTTGCAATTTCTAGTAGCAGATACAACCAGTTGTCAACTCGTTATTGTAGCACAACAACCAAAATATATATTCGTGCTATAGTAGCATACACACTTTTTTGCCGAACTAATATTACGCGTCAGCATTCGTTTTTGTTTTGTTGTGCTAGCAATTTTCTCTGGCAGCAATTTACATTTCTTTGGTTGCTCTGCTATAGTTGCATTGATACTTCTTGTTTTTTGGCTATTAGGATGCTGCTAGTTATTTTATTGTCAAGTATGTAATACGAAATAACGATTATTCATTAGTGTAAATATTTTTGAATATAATTGAGATATTGACTTGAATTTTTTTGTAAGACCAAAAATTAACATATCTAAACTTAAAAAAATTTCCGGAATAAAATTGTTCCTAATATGTATTTGCAATCCTATTAAAATATTGATACAAATTTTAGTTTTAGAAACTCAATAAATATGTAATATGTAATATAAAATATGTAATCTATATATATAAAAGAGTAACGTTACTGACTCACTGACTGATTCATCATCGCACAGCCCAAACGGCTGAAGATAGAATCATGAAATTTTAACTGTGGGTTCCTCCCTCCCCAAAACGATCCGATAAGAAGGGATTTTTGGAAATTCTAACGTTTAGGGGGTAAAAAAGGGTAAAAACGGTTAAATTCGGTAACCGGTAAAAAAAACTTAAAATTGCATGTTACTCTATTCAAAAAATAAGCTGACAGGTGTTTCGTACTTTTTCGAAATTCGAAACTTTTAGGGGAGAAAACGGGTAAAAACTGTATTTTGGAAGTTTTTTGGCACCCTATGTATCTTTTAAACCAATAAACATAGAATCAAATTTTAAATCGTATTCTTTACTTATCAAAAAATAAAAAATATAAGTTTGGTACTTTTTGGAAATTCGAAACCTTAAGGGATAAAAATTGTGTTTATTTTTGGTACTTTTTCATAAAATATGTTTTTCTATAATTTGACATAAAAATACGAATATTTTATTATGAGCTCCCACCACATTACAGAAATTTATTTGAATAAAATTGTACCTCCTCAATGGGGATAAAAAAGGTACCAAAAAGGGGATAAAATCGGGAAAATACATTATATTTGAAACTATTAAGCCAATTTTGATAATTTTTTTAACGTTGGTTCCTGGATTCATACAAAAATTAACTAACAGGGTGTTATTTGGAACTCGAGTACCAAGGTGTATATTGGGCCAAATCTGGGTAAACAGTTTGGTATTTTTTTTAAAACTTATTTATTCTTGGGCACATTAACACAGATTACATTGTAAACACAAAAACCATACGATACAACTTAGCTTCACAAAGTGTATACAACAACAAATTCTAACCAACCAGCCAAACTAGCCAGTCGTACTATTCAGTCGAGCTAGCAGTTTTTGTTACGCTTCGTAGTACGAAAAACAAAACTCGAAACTGACAATGCGTAAGCAGCACACACAGAAATGTTTTTGCTGCTGAAGTCGTGTAATCAGTTCGGTAGAGTTGAAAACTGAAACATGGCGGCTGCTGATTCGTTTGGCTGCTGGAAAAAACAAAATCGATTGCTGCTTGCTGTTGTAATGTGTGTGCACAGTCAACTGTTTTCAGTAAGCAAATTGTTGAAATTGAAGACTTAAACTTTTTTCAGTTCAGTCGTTACATGAGACTATTTATTTTGGTGCTGAATATTAAACCCTGCTAGCCATTCATGAAAACCTCCAAGAAGAATCTATACTTTTACAAGACCATATACTCGACATAGAAAGGTGGTTAAAACAATGGAGAATAAAAGTAAACGAGCAAAAAAGTATACATCTTACATTCACATTGCGTAGGGAATCGTGCCCTCCAATCCTAATAAATAATCATATAATACCTCAACAAACTGATGTTAAATATCTAGGTCTGCATCTAGACCGACGTCTTACCTGGAAAAAGCATATAGATACGAAATTGACTCAAATGAAGTTAAAATTACTACAAATTTAATGGCTAATTGGTAAAATCTCGAGATGAGTTTAGATTGCAAACTTTTGCTGTACAGCTCAATAATAAAACCCATATGGTGCTATGGAATTCAATTATGGGGCACGGCCTCAGCTTCTAATATTGAAAAAATTCAAAGATTCAAAAATAAAATATTACGAATGATAACAGCAGCGCCTTGGTATGTGAGAAATATTAACATTCATAAGGATCTAGGTGTCTCCCTGGTGAAAAATGAAATAAAAAAACAAGCGGAGTCATATTTAAAAAAGTTAGAAGTTCACCCAAAACCACTTGCACGAACATTAATGAGAAGTAATGGCTACATCTGACTAAGAAGAAGGAATCCAACAGACCTGCGCTGATGATAGGATCTATAAATTAAACATAATTTTTCGTCCAACTGTGGTGGGATGTAAATAAAAAAAATAATATTTAGATTTAAGATTTGAACAAATTATTGATAGTTCACATTATTTTGTGAAGATACAATAAATAAAATACGAAAAAAAAAAATAAATTTTGAATTAACAAGACATGTAGTAATAATAGTAGGAAATAATTGTTTAAAAACCTATACTGAGTCAAAAGTTATGTGCATTCAAACTTAAAAAAAATAAAAAAGTTGTTTTTTCTCCATTTTTTTTCGAAAAAAGTACCTACATTAATTTTAAATTATACAGAAAATGAGAAACAAATAAATAATGTGCTTATATTTTTCTGAAAGATAACATTTCCGGAAATATTATAAAAGCAAAATAATATCATAATTCGTATTATTGCGTGGTCCAGAGCCTTCCGAAGTAGACCTATTTTTTATGTAAATTTCAACTTTAGACAACATATTCTAAAATCGCATAGCTGCTTTCAAAAAATTAAGACCAGTTTTGTATGTCCCAATCTGTTCTTCAATATCATGCAAAGGGATTTCATAGTCCCGAGAGTGGTACCTTCAATAGATCCAAAAATCAAAAAAATCCCAATTTTGGGATTTTTGAAAAGTTTTTTGGGAATTGTGGGATCCTCAATAACAAATCAAAATCCAAATTTTTACTTTTGCATTCCGACAAAAAATGTCTATATAATTGTAAAATTTAATTAAAAAATATTCATAAACCAAAAAGTTATAGCAGTTTAAAAATTTAAATTTTCAACAAAAAATAAAAAAAAAATTATCTTTTTTTTGCAAAAACTCTTCTATGAAGTTTTTAATTTTCAATATATTTAAACATTTTTGAAAAGAAGATGCAATTTCCAAAATATTGATGTATAATATGTCTACCTTATTTTGTCCACGTGTCACAGTAATGAACGAATGATTAACATGTCTAGTGAAATTTCATCACCAAGTTATTTTCTTCCATAACAACTTCAATGTTAGGTACTTATATAATACATAAGTACAAACATTAAGCGATTGCAACTCTTGAAATACCTGGGATATCCCTAAAACATATTTCATACATAATACTATTTTTTTTACTACAGGTAATAGAACAGGTAGATTTCATAGCATACATTTCATGTGAAATATTTGATAAATAAACAAAAAACTAAAGAAACAAGTAATGTTTTTTTGGGAAAATATTTTTTATTTTTAAATTTATAATTAGCTTAATTTAGTAAAATAATCAGAAACAGAGCAATCCATATCTAAAAGATAAAGCAAATCTTTAAAGTCATGACTATTTTCAAACGTCAAACTTCTGTAGCAAATCCAACGTTTCCTCATAGATGATAAGACTGGATCTGATGATAAAATTAGATTATTCAAAATGTCTTCATTTTGAGATTGTCGAGAACACTTTCTGGAGCTGAACTGCTGAACATATTTGAAGTCCCTATTTCTCGATTCTTGGGGTTCTTCTGTAAGTTCTCCTAAGGGCAAAATATTATATTCAATTATGATTTTTCCATGACATAATACTTTATGTACTGTTGGTGTCATTTCTTTCCAAGGGTACAACGATAATAGAAGTTTTGAAATTTCTGTGGAATACTCGCCAAATTTTGTTGCCTTCACTTTGTGCTTACTATTTATTGCCATTAAAATAATATTGACTTTTTTCAGTAATTCCATATTAATTCCCGTTATATCTGAGGTTGTTTCAAAATCTTTGAAAAATCGTCTAGCTGTGTTTCCATCATTTGTGCTTCCATATCCTACGAGTGGTTTATCAATGTTTAATCCAATCTCCTTTTTGAATTCTTCTTTTCTCCGTGGCTCTCATTTCCATCAGTTCTTCATTTTATTTACTGATCGGCGTTGCTGACTTTTCCATCGATCATCGTTAGTTTCATATTAAAAGAAACGTTGAAGGAATATTGAGCTATTTGGATTGTAACCGATACCAAGTCTTTAATTTCAGATTCAATTAAGTTGAATCTTGTGTCGTAATCTTTGTTTCTTTTGTATATTCGAAACATATTGGCCTACAAAAGGCTTTCGATCCAGGAATTGAATTAATCCATATATCCTCAAAACTAGTTGATGGAGAATCACTGGCAGCATACTTCCGAATTATTAATGGAACCAATGATGACATAAATACACTTTTATACTCTGATAATGTTTGACTCGATGTAGTTTGCTTATATTCCGAAAGTCATGATAAGCCATCACATCCCCACTTACAGATTAGTTGCAGATCATAAGTATTTATTTTGTTTAGCTGTTCTGTAGAAAAGTCGCAAGCAATCCTTAATGCTGTATTTTCGAGTAGAGTGGAGAGTCCAATTCTAGCTTTCCGATCAATAACTTCAATAAGTGATGGTATAATACTCTTTTTCTGAATTGAGCCATATGATGGTAACACTTCAACTCCTTTTCCCAACAATGCCTTTCTTAAAGTTATATAATTATCACGGCTTAGTCCCAGCTGCAACATAAGCGCAATAGCCTCTTCTTCGGTAAAAGCAGTATTAGATGATGGTGTAGGTATGCTCTTAACAATTCGTTTTAATCGTCTAGGTGATGCATTCGGAAGAATATCAGCGATTTTAACAGCTTCCAAAGGCTGTTTTTCTTGATTTAACATAGCCTTAAATGTATCCGAAACTTCCTCAGTAGACAGGGTTGATAGTGAATCCGATAACCGCTTTTTCTTGGATATTGGGCACAATTCCATGTATTCCTTACGGGGAGCACCAAAGGCAGACGTGGACACATAAAATTCTATATTTTCATCCAACCAATCACAATATTTGGATTCAAATTTCGTAGCAGAAAATTTTACGGTTTTCCATTTTATGTCAAAGGATTTAACAAACTTTTCGATTTTACATAATTCCGTTTTTTAATGTGATCGTCATCTTTAGCTAATTATAACTAATGTCAATTGTGGATTGAGTATGATTACATATCAATTATTCTTCATGAGTTTCATATAATAGGTTACCTGTAGTCAACGTTTATATAGGTGAATGTATATTTGGAAATTTACCTGTTCTATTACCTGTAGTAAAAAAATAGTATTATGTATGAAATATGTTTTAGGGATATCCCAGGTATTTCATATTATACCTGGGATTCATTGTTAAAAAAGAGTTGCAATCGCTTAATATTTGTACTTATGTATTATATAAGTACCTAACATTGAAGTTGTTATGGAAGAAAATAACTTGGTGATGAAATTTAACTAGACATGTTAATCATTCGTTCATTACTGTGACACGTGGACAAAATAAGGTAGACATATTATACATCAATATTTTGGAAATTGCATCTTTTTTTCAAAAATGATTAAATATATTGAAAATTAAAAACTTCATAGAAGAGTTTTTGCAAAAAAAAAGATATTTTTTTTTTTTTTTTATTTTTTGTTGAAAATTTAAATTTTTAAACTGCTATAACTTTTTGGTTTATGAATATTTTTTAATTAAATTTTATATAGACATTTTTTGTCGGAATGCAAAAGTGAAAATTTGGATTTAGATTTGTTATTGAGAATCCCACAATTCTCAAAAAACTTTTCAAAAATCCCAAAATTGGGATTTTTTTGATTTTTGGATCTATTGAAGGTACCAAGATCGGGGCTATGAAATCCCTTTGCATGATATTGAAGAACAGATTGGGACATACAAAACTGGTCTTAATTTTTTGAAAGCAGCTATGCGATTTTAGAATATGTTGTCTAAAGTTGAAATTTACATAAAAAAATAGGTCTACTTCGGAAGGCTCTGGACCACGCAATAATACGAATTATGATATTATTTTGCTTTTATAATATTTCCCGAAATGTTATCTTTCAGAAAAATATAAACACATTATTTATGTTTTTCTTATTTTCTGTATAATTTAAAATTAATGTATGTACTTTTTTCGAAAAAAGTTATGTGAATGCACATAACTTTTGACTCAGTAGATATTTTTTAACAATTCTTTCTTAAGATTATTAATAAATTTGTTGTTAATTCAAAAAAAGATACTTCAAGATCGGGAAAGAATTGGATCCGTTATTAGCAAAATGGCAGACCAAGGTAGGCAAAAAAAATAAAATTTTACTTTTCAAATGCGAATAACTCGTAAACTATAAGAGATAATATATGGCAAAAGTAATGTTTTTTGTAGATCTCGTAGTCTCGAAGTGGTTAGTAAACTAACCACTTCACTCCACAAAAAACTTTTGAATGGGGTGGTATTTTCGTGTTTTGATTAATTTTTTCTTACTTTTTATAATAAACTAAACTTGATTAAAGTAAAAATGTAATTGTTTTGATTTTAAACTTATACACAAAAAAGCGTGGCTGAAAGAGTTATGTCAGGTATTTCATGTAGAGGTAAGACAAAATAAAGTACATTTTTAAAAAAATAAGAGATTTACATTCAGTAAAAATAATTGTGTAAAATAAAAAAAATATCAAAAAAGGCGTGAAACTTGAAAAAAAAAAATTTAAAATATTTAAAAAAAAATTAATAAAAAATTATTTCTGTCGATTTTTCAGAACATTTTGCTATTAAGAATTTATTTTCATAATATTCTAAATGTTGAAATCTTGACATACAATTTATCTTGAAGTATAAAAACCTGTGTAGAATGTATTAAAAAAAATTAAATTTCATACTTCTCTTCATATTTTTTTAAAAAAAAGTTAAAAACATGACGTTACCAATACATTTTTTTGAGTTACTTTTTTAGCATTTTGGTTATTTTTTTAATCAAACATGGTTACATGCGATGGGTAGTCATATTGACGCGATGCAGAGGCTTAAGTGCAAGGAGCCATTGAGGCCGTGCTGGCAGATACAACCATACCAGAGGGGCTCATGGTGAGCACATACTAAGAACTACCCTCGATCGGAGTGACTCTGACTGCTCCATATCTCATACAAATTGGGATATGGTGCGCAGAAAGCTGATGGGAGTGTTCTGGCGAGTTCTCAAAGAGAACCCGGGACCCCCCTCAGTGTGATGATGCCGGCTGGTATCGCGGTCGGGTTAAACTGATGGCATGTTCAAACGAGCGATCTGCCATGCTGTTTAAGCAGGCTGTCGCTCTGTTGGACGGCCTTTGGGAAGACGCTAGACTGGATGTGGTCTCTGTTGACGAGATACCACGCTGGCCTAGGTCCACAGCCCGTGTTCCTCCAGCGAAACCGGAGGAAATCCTGGAACTTCTTCGGATCGGAAATCCTGACATCCCTACACATGATTCGATGGTTGCCAGGGTCTCCGAATCCAAAGGGCGATACAGGAGGATCACGGTCATTATGAACCAGGAGTCCTTAGCGCCTCTTCGGAAAAATCTAGGAAAGGTCTACTACGGTTTCGAGTCGATCTTTCTTAGAGTTTACCGAGGGGATGATAAGAGAAACCTGGTTCAGGATGACAATGAACCTACCCCCGAAGGCATGTCTTGCGATGAGACTACTAGTTCGATTGCTCAAGAGGACACCCACTCCAACTCTGAAATGGTGGGTGAATTTTTTGGGCCATTGGACGATGTAGTTGACGAGTACGCCCTCTAGGACTAGAGTCCATCGGACCAAGAAGACGTCAACGTCACAATTGTACGCAAACACGGAGATGGTGAGGTAACTCAAATTAACCTTTACCACTCCAAAGCAGCTTCGGCTGCCCTGCTCCTCCGGATGTCTGAGAGAGAGGAGGAGCTCGCACTCATCCAAGAACCCTGGATCCATCGAGAAGGGGTTCGCGGACTAGGTGCCAAAGGCCATAAGCTACTATACATGAAAGGCTCAGGTAACATTAGATCATGTATAGTAGCTAGCAATAAACTCAATATCTTCATTCTTTCAGATTACAGCGATGAAGATACTGTGGTAGCGGCCTGGGAAACTGGTGTAGGAACTATACTAGTTATCTCAAGCTACATGAAACATGACCACAGCGAACCACCACCAAACAGCAAGGTTCGCGACATAATTGAAAGGGCAAGAGCTGAGAATCTGCCGGTCATTATTGGAGCTGATACCAATGCAAATCATATTGTATGGGGTAGCTCGGATACCAACGCAAGGGGTGAGTCAATTTTCGAATTCATTCTTTGCAATTATCAGTGGATGGAGAGTTTCGAATGACTGTTCATTCTCTGATCATATGTACATAGACTTCGTTATTGAAGTTCGTGAAAAGGGGGCTATGCCCATCCGAAACAGGAGAAGGACTGACCGGGCTGGGCAGTCTCGCCTTCTCCCTGCCCCTCCGATCATTAGAGATCGAAATGATATTGAAATTGCGGTCAACAAACTGACAAATGCGTTTGACAGAGCGATATCAGATACATGCAGACCTAGCATCTGCAGAGGTAGGAAAAAACCACCTTGGTGGACTTCCGAGATTGCGAACACTCGCAGAGAGTGTCGCAAACTTTTCAATGAGGCCAAACGACTGGGCAACTGGTCTGCTTACAAGTCCTCTGTTAAAAAATTCAAGAACCTGGTAAGAAACGCTAAGCGCAAATCCTGGAGGTCCTTCTGTAGCGGCGTGGAAGGTTCCTCTGAGACGAGTCGCTTGCGCAGGATCTTGTCATCTTCGGCCGCTGTCCCGAGTTACATACATACATCGAGCGATAGCTGGACTACTAGCGGAAAGGAAACCCTAGAGGTTTTGATGGACGCTCATTTCCCTGGCAGTGTTCCCCTATCTGAGGGTAACACTGCGGTATCTTCTGCTGGGCCTTTTGAAGTCACAATTCTCATAAATGCGGAGAGACTGAAATGGGCCCTGAGTAGCTTCGACCCATATAAATCTCCGGTTCCTGATGGAATCATTCCGTCGGATTTGCAACGGAATGAGGATTTAATCATTCCCTGGTTGACTCGTATATACTCGGCCTACTTAGCTTGGTCATATATTCCGGAGTCGTGGACCAGATGTACTTTAGCCTTCATTCCCAATTGAGGGAAGGCATCTCATACTAGACCAAAGGACTTTAGGCCTATTAGTCTATCGTCCTTCCTCTTGAAAACCATGGAAAGGTTGATTGATCTGCACCTTCGTTCATCGATTAACCCGAACCGACTATCCCTGTCTCAACATGCCTACATGAAGGGCAGATCTGTTGAGACTGCTTTACATACGCTTGTGGGATTCGTAGAGAAATCACTCGAGCACAGAGAATATACATTAGCGTGTCCCAAAAAAAATTTTTGTTGGGGCTCAAGGATAATTTGAAAGCTTATTAAAGTTAAGTATTTTTGAGATTTTTAGGGTTTGTCGGCCTTTTTTAGTTTTCTTCATAACTTTGTCAAGATCCACGATTTTCATTACTTTTGAGGACACAATTTAAAAGAAAAATGCCCATGCTTTATTTCTCTGTGCAAACATTTTTAGGTTTTGCAATTAATTGGCTTACTAAGGTGCCCAACATTACAATTTTTCGTAATTTTTCCATAAATTTGGAAATAAGGCTTTATAACTTTTAAAATTTTTATGAAAATTAAAAAAAATAACAATACAGTTTGAAAGATCATTTAATTCTTAATAATTTATGGACAACAATTTTCTTTTAACAGTTTTCTTTTAAAATGTATAAATTTTTTTTAGAGATTTGTGCTCGTTAAAATTATTTTCGGAAGTGGGCTTTGTATGGGAGCTATGACTAATTATGGACCGATCGTTATAAAATTTGGTGACATGACTTTTGTATATACATATATAACATATTTGTATTGAATTTTATTTGAATATGAATATTTTTAAGAGATTTATGCTAGTTAAAGTGATTTTCGGGAGCTATGACTAATTATGGACCGATCGCCACAAAATTTGATAGGCGCGAGTTTAGCTTATATAAAACTTATTTGTGCACAATTTGGTTTAGATATCTTCATAACTAAGATATTTATGAGATTTTGTCTATTTTTAAATAGGTCAATCGTATGGGGGCTAGTAGAAATAATGGACCGATTCCAACCAAATTCAATATGCTTCGTGCAATTGGCAATAGAAAAGCTTGTATCAAATTTTGTCTTTGAAATTGAGACTTGTAGTTTGATTACACTATGGTGTTGTAGGGTATAAAAATCATTTTGTATACATAAACGTTTTCGTTTGCTTTATATAACTCAGGAACTGTAAAAGCAAATTCAAAAATTGTTATCTCTAAATTATTAAGAATTAATTGGTCTTTCAAACTGCATTTTTAGTTTTTTTCATTTTCATAAAAATTTTAAAAGTTATAAAGCCTTATTTACAAAATTTATGGAAAAATTTCGAAAAATTGTTATGTAGGGCACCTTAATGAGCCAATTCATTACAAAAACTAAAAATTTTTGCACACAAAAACAAAGCTCGGATATTTTTCTTTTAAACTGTGTCCTCAAAAGTAATGAAAATCGTGGATCTTGACAAAGTTATGAATAAAACTCATAAAAAGGCCGACAAACCCGATTTTTGCCAAAAACTCGATTTGAGCGACCTCTAAACCACTTCCGAAAAATCTGAAAAAATTCTCAAAAATACTCTACCCTATAAGCTTTCAAATTATGCTTGAGCACCCATGAAAATAAGAAAAAAAACTTTTTTTGGGACACACTAATACACATTGGTGGCCTTCTTGGATATTGAGGGGACTTTAACAATATGACGCCAGAGACGATCATTTCGGCTCTAGGCGATCTGGATATAGTTCAAACTATTATCTGCTTCATAGGTAGACTTCTGACCAATAGAGTCATTATCTCTTCTATGGGAACTGCTACTATTTTTAGATTAGCGAACCGAGGCACTCCACAGGGAGGGGTTTTATCTCCACTCTTGTGGAATCTTGCCATTAATACATTACTCATGATATTAGATTCCATGAAGTGTAAAACTGTTGCATATGCTGATGATGTTGCCGTAGCTGTCTGTGGGAAACACCTGGACACATTATCACAATGCTTACAAACTTCACTTAGTACACTCAGCCAGTGGAGCACTGCTAGTGGACTGGGTGTGAATCCTGGGAAAACGGAGTTTGTGCTTTTCTCCAGAAGGTACAAAATCCCCTCGTTCCCACTACCGCGCCTCAACGGAGTGGAATTTAAGCTCTCGGATAGTGCTAAGTATCTGGGAATTATTATGGACTCTAAGCTATCCTGGAGCCAGAATAATCATGCGAGAGCGTCCAAGGCGGCTATCGCCATATATGCCTGCAGAAGGGCCATTGGGAGTACCTGGGGAATAAGCCCTAGGAATGCGAAATGGCTTTTGGACATGGTGGTTAAGCCCATACTAATGTATGGAGCACTAGTTTGGTGGGAGGCTCTAGGTAAATCCACCTACTGTGGGATAATTGAGAGAATCCTGCGAATATCTGCACTAATGATTACAGGTGCGCTGCGCAGTACTCCGTCTCGTGCTCTGTTTGCAATGATGCACTGGCTACCGGCTGATCTATTGGCCGAACAATTGGTCATAAATTCGGCGGTTAGGTTAAGTACTGTAGGAGCATGGAAGCCCATATCTCCCAGTCAATATTGATTACTGCACTCCCTTACCCTTAATTGACAGGCGCTTCTCTGTGTCATTGGCGGGCACAGTCTCCTTTCTCTATGGACACGTATATCATATACACAGATGGCTCCAAGTCTGCGGATGGGGTGGGTGGAGGCTTTTATATTCCCCATCTTCAGAAGAGGGTGTGTTTCAGGCTACATGACCAATGTAGTGTAATTCAAGCTGAGATTTCAGCGATAAAAACGGCGGTACACTGGATGAAGTACTATGGGCTATTTGGAGTGAATATCCGAATCTGTACCGACAGTAAGCCTGCAATCAAATCCCTATCTGGCGTCTACTCGAAAAAGAACAAGGGTAGGGTAGAATGGGGACCATACGCCAATTTTTTTTAGGCGATCTCAAATTTAAACCGGATACTTAGATATGTTGGCTTTAGTTTTATTAATTTCAATCTGGTCTATCTCATTTAAATATACATATTTTTTAAAATTTCTAGACTGACCAAAAACGGCGAAACGGCCCCACCCATGGGGAAAATAGGCCAAAGGCAGATTTGTCATTTGTAACATAAAACAAAAAAACATAAACGTATTTTGCTGTTTTATATCTTAATTCACAAAACAAAGTATAATACTAGATATCTATTGTTTATTTCACATGACTTAACAACAAAAAATTTAAACAATTTTAAGTAGAAATTTATAACCGATTATGGCCAATAGGCTAGGTTGTTGAAAATAAATAATAATAAAAAAAAAAAAAAAAAACAAATTGTGAATGATTTTTTCAATATTTTATCAACATTTTACTATACATCACAGGGATTGCTTGTATCTGGCGCATGTGCCCCAGAGGGAATTTAGAGGTTTAATATAAATTTTTTCTTACTTCTAATACTAGATATATTGTTTATTTCACATGACTTAACAACAAAAAATTTAAACAAATTGTGAATGATTTTTTCAATATTTTATCAACATTTTACTATACATCACAGGGATTGCTTGTATCTGGCGCATGTGCCCCAGAGGGAGTTTAGAGGTTTAATATAAATTTTTTCTTACTTCTAATTAAATGATCGAAAAGACTATTGTCACTTATTGTTCACTATTATTGACATTCTATCTTCAAGCAATATCTTATTTGTATTACAAGAACTAAAGAAGTTAGCACAAAAAATTTACACGCTGAAATATTTTCATAGCTTATTAAAAAACAATCAATCGCGTCTGCCTCACATCATATGTAAAATTAACAGCCTGGCCCACGATGTCAAACGTTGTCGTTTCAAACGACAAACAGCTGGGGCCAAATTACCGCATACGATATCGAGTAAAATTTGATAACGAGCAAGAAATTTAGTACATTTTATAATAATTTCGATATCGAAATCATTTTTCGATACGATAGCTCATTCGATGACGAATGCGGTAATTTGGCCCCTGTTTTGCGGCTAATATTCTTAGTCGAAAGAATATTAGCCGCGAACGATAACGTAAGCAACTCAATACAAAATTGCGGCTCACTATTTACATTTTCTGATGTTTGTACGAACTGAAATGTCAAATTCATTCACTTTTTATTTATTGTCGTCTGTGTAAGAATTTAGTACAAAACGGATACTTACGTACATATTTATTATTATACATTTATGCATAATATATAGTGTTTATAAACCGGTTAACCGAAAAAACGGTTTTTCTTCGAAATCTCGGTTTTTTGCGACACGGTAATTTAAAATGTTGATTTTCGGTTAACCGGTTTTTCCGGTTTTTATCACTCGGTTAACCGGTTTTTAACATTTTGGACTAAAATTAATAAATCTGATGTTTTTGTGCATTTTTTATATTCATTGTATACACATTATTGGTAATAATAAATGGTATAAATTGCACATAATGAAACTATTAAAAATTAAATTCCGCATAATTCTAGAAGTTAAGCTAAATCTTAATAATGATTCATTATAAACTTAGTGATGATTTTACCAAACGTTAAATTGAATTTGATGTATGTTGACAAAAGTTGAAATCCCCTAATATAATAAAAACTGCTAACGTAGCTTCAGACGTGTTCCAATTTACCAATATTGCAAAACAATTACATTCTTCATTACCATGCAAATTAATATTTCAGTTTAAGTAATTGTAAGAATAAATTAAACAATTTTTGTTAGTTCTAATTAAGAATTGAATCAATAAAGTTGTATTTTTTTAATAAACAAAATACAAAATTTATTAACAGGCTCCCAACTAGGGTTGCCAGATTCAGATTTGGTCTAAAAAGATGGACAAATCAAAAAAAAACTGGACATTAAAAAAATTACAAAGAAAATGTTAATTTTGGTTTTGTGTAAATAATTTTTATTAAAATATAATTTTATCCATTGTAATCAACATACACACAGCCTCAAAAGTGAGTAAATACCCCCGAATTTTTTGATGTTTTTAGGATCATGAAAATCATTATAGTCCGAATTAAATCTTTTTTTTCACAACCGAATCTATTATTCAACTCATTAACATTAAAATTTGAATCGATGAATAAATTTTAGGATTTTCATTATCTTAAAAAAAATCAAATATTTTTAGGTGTATACTCACTTTTGAGGCTCACTGTATATATATGTATTACACGGTGCTAGAGTGAGAAAAAACTTGGAAAACGAACACTCCCAAATTCCGAAGTTATTTTAAAAAACCGTTTTAAGTGATGTTCGTCAATTTATCGACCAGAAACTCAGTCAGTTTTTGTCCGATTTTAATTTTTTAACGGGTTTGTAAGTTATAAGTATTGTTTTTGTTAAGAATATATAAAAAAAACTAGATTCATCAACTTTTTTATTTTAAGTAGCTTTTCATTGCTTATTTTACTTTGAAAATAGTAAAATTTAGTTCCTAACAAAACATGGTTTCATTCAACTTTTCATTAATACTTTTTTTAATAAAATATTTGTAGAGTTTTTAGTTTAATTTTTTCGAACTTTTTCGAAAATGTTTTTAAATTTTTGCAAATTTAAACCGATTTTAACAAGTAATGTCTCGTTTTTTTCTATATACAATTTTCATTAAAACATTGTACAAAAAAAAATAGGTTTTCATAGAAAATACATTTTATGCATACATTTGATGAAAGCATAATTCTTTGCTTTTCTATAACTGTTTAAAATTTGTTGGTCTAAAAATGTTTTATTAAAGTACTACAGGTTTTTCAAAATAACTCAAAATTTTTAGGGTGTTTCAAAATCTTTGAAAACGGTGGTCTACAATCCCCACTTGTTCGCTTTTCAAGTTCTTACAAAAAGTGTTTTTAGCAGTGTGTTAATTTTAAAAATTTAGAATCACAATTATATATTTTCATTTCATTCCTTAAAATTTATTTAACTAAACTTAAATTTGTTCGGTTCAGTCCATGATAAACATATGTATATTATTAAATACTAAAAACTCTGCCACTTTATTTCGTTTTTGAGCTTACGCATTTTGGCCAATTCCAAACCTAGAGGTTTGTCAAGAAAAGCACCCCAAAAGGCTGCAAAATAACAGCGAGAAAAGGACCGGTAACAACCATCCGAGTAAAGCCAAAAGAGAAGTTGCTGACACCTTAGTAGGAGCTAAATTCAAAAAGGATCTGGTCGGACTCCAAGCTTTGCTATGAAAGCTGTTATATTATTAATGTAAGAACAATAATATTTAATATCCTATATTTAAGAAAATAAATAATAAAACTGTTGCGATTCCCACGGGACCCTCCAACAGAAATTATAAAATAAGTTTCACATTAGTGAAAGTTAAACATTTAAGTGTTAAGTGAAAAGTTGAAAATTTTTAAAGATATTACCTAGACTTAATCAAAAAGAAAGAAAACTATGAAAAGTTTGATCCTATTATTATCTCTCAGAAATAACTAGCAAATAAAAATGTCTAATCCAAGCAATTTAGTCAGACCCCCGGTTTTGAACATACCAAATTTACAAGAAGCAGGTCGTGTAGATAACCGTATTGACAATTTAGAAGAGACAATGGCGGGAATTTGCGCACAACAGTGCCAAGTAGCAATAAAGAACTTCATAGACCCTAACTCGAACATAGGATTTGAAGACCAGACAATAGAAGACAGATATAGGAATAACTTGACGGACTTGGACAAAGTTCCTGATGTTTTGAAATTTACAAAGAAATTCTCTGGCAGTTGTAGTCTTGGAAAAAAGTGTTGATAGAATTCTCAAATTGTATGATTCATGCACAATTAGGTTTTTTTAGGATGATTTTGAGCACAATTAGGAACAAGATGACAGGCAGTGCCGATGCCGCACTAGAATCCTATATCACACCCTTAAATTGGGATTGTATCTCAAAATGTTTAGCATTACATTATGCTGACAAAAGAGATCTGACAACACTGGAGTACCAAATAAGGCATTGGATGCCTTCACCAGAGGTTTAAGAGGTAATTTATCCCTGCACGTAGGTATGAAAGAACCGAAAGATCTTCCACAGGTACTCCATTTGTGCTTGAAAATGGAGAATCAATTCGCAAGATCACATTTTGCAAATTTACATAACCAAACTAACAAAAACAATACCAGACCTATGTCTCAACCGCCAAATAGAGCACAACAGCATGATAAAAATGAGAAAACCTTTTATTCCCAATTGGCTTTTATGCCACAACCTTCTTTTAATCATTATCAATACAGACCACAACATTCATTTAATCATTATCAATTCAGACCAGCAAATCCAATGGGATATTACAATAGTTTCAATCAAATGCCACAGGCACAAGGTTATCCAAACCCAATGTTAATTCCTCCAAAACCAATTGCACCAAAGCCTCAACCACGTTCAGAGCCCATGAACGTAGACCCTTCAATGAGGACAAAAGCTATCAATTATATGAACAGACCAGCTTAGAACAATCAAATGTTCGGGAAAATACCACCCATACAGTCTGAACAATTTCGAAACCCTCCTAAAATTCAAAGGAATTTTCATTTAGAGACAGAAGAAGGAATAAATACGAACGATGAATATTATCAGGGTCAAGCACTACAATACGATGAAGAGGAAAAACTACCATCATTAGACGAGTACTTACAGAACCAACCGGACACTTCTGAAAACTTAAACCAACTCGAAACCCAGGACTTTGCGGACATTCATTTTTTAGACTAACGAATTCGTCCTTACCTTACTTTGAGTGTAAGACAAATACCGGACAAATTTTAAACTTCCTTATCGACACCGGTTCAAACAAAAATTACATACAATCTTGTTTAGTTCGAAATCCATTACCAAATCAAAATCCCTTTTTTGCAAATTCAGTAGGCGCAAATAACGAAATCACTCACCACACGTTTATAAATTTATTTGGAAAGCACGCCGGTAAAATAAAATTATTTTTGCTACCAACACTAAAATCATTTCATGGTATCTTAGGAAATGATAGCCTTAAGGAGCTATCAGCTATCATTTACACAGCAGAAAATTACATACTAATAAATAGAACACTTAAAATTCGAATAAAACAGAAGATCTAAGATCATTCCTAGGACTTTCAAATTATTATAGGCGCTTTATCAGGTACTATGCCAAAATTGCTAAGCCCTTGATAATGCTTTTAAGAGGGGAGGCAGGACGTTCGTCCAAACATACCTCAAAAAAGATAGAAATTAAGCTCAACCAGGAGGCAATAGATGCGTTTAAAAAATTAAAAACCACATTGACTTCAGACGACGCACAGTGGTATGATAATAAAAAAAGATGGAAATAAATCTGTAACTTCTAAACCCTTACGCCGATTTGAATGAAATTTCACATGCGCAAAGAGGAAGTGTAGTCGAGTTTAAGTTTTGAATTTGAACCTCATGAGCCCACCTGGAGCGGGACCAGGGGTTCCGGGTATGTTCAATTTTTAAAATGATCCTATTTCTTCGTTTGTATTCGTATTGTAAAAATTATCAATTATCTTTTATAGCTTAGGAGATATTCGCATTTGAAAATTAAATTTTCAACATTTTTACCCACCCTACTCCAGTTTTTTGGTGACCGCATTTCCAAATATTCGCCGATTTTATCCATTTATCTTTTATAGGATTAACAATAATAAGAAGTGTTTAAAAATCATGGCTGAGTCCAAAGTTACATGCATTTGAATTTAAAAAAATTAAAAAAAGCGATTTTTCGCAATTTTTTTGGGAAAAAAAGAACTTTTATTCTTTTTAAGTTATCTAAAAAATTTCTAAGAGGCTGTATAATGAATTTGTACGTTTTGAAAAGCTAACTTTACGCCAAATATTTTAAAGAAAAAAAGGATTTATAATTTTTGATACCGACAATAAGTTCTTAATTATTTTGTAAAGGGTTCCGATAACGCCGCCCCTGGTATGGATATTGTTACGTTTTAACCTTTTCAAAACGCTGGTTTATTTCCTTTAAATAAACCGGATACTTTTGATTGCAAATAAAAGCCGTTTAGTAGTTTGAAAATTGTAACAACTCTTTATTTCTTTAAAATGTACAACAACAACAGAATTATTAAATAGACACTCAATGTTTTTTTATACACGTTTATAAATTCTCAGAATTACAGACACAATTTATAATTTAACGAATTTACTTTGAAAACACAACACACTTTAAGGCACTTAGATGATGTTTATTCGAAAAGCGTCTCTGATAAACTCACTCACGACTGCAACCTCTGCCACTATTTATAACACTGCATTACCATCTAGAAAGCTCTTTAACTGTCAAAGTTCGAATATTCTAGATCATACGATTATCTGTGGCTCTAGAAGATTCTTGAAGTTTTGTTAGAAGTTTATCGTTGTTTACTCTGAAAGTTTCTTTAACTTCAGCTAACAGCTTCTCGTTGTTTACTCGAAGTGCAGCTAGAAGCTTCTCGTTGTTTACTCGAAGTGCAGCTAGAAGCTTCTCGTTATTTACTTTATAAGTTTCTTGAAGTTTCATTTGCATTCCTTCCATCTTTTCCATAATAGCCACAAACATTGTGCTTAAATCCATGCTGCTTGTTGCTGAACGTGTAAAAACTTCCATTTCTTCCTTATATTCGAATTCGTAAGCTCCAATGTCAATATTACGCTGCTTGAATTCGTCTATCAGCCTATTCTGCAATTCTGCCTTATTACCTGCTATTGGTAGCTCCAACTTACTCAATTCTTTCTTGAGTTGTTCAACTTTTAGTTCTTCAAACTTCATGCTTATTAATTTGCAATCCCACTTCTGACACCAATTGTTACGTTTTAACCTTTTCAAAACGCTGGTTTATTTCCTTTAAATGAACCGGATACTTTTGATTGCAAATAAAAGCCGTTTAGTAGTTTGAAAATTGTAACAACTCTTTATTTCTTTAAAATGTACAACAACAACAGAATTAAATAGCCACTCAATGTTTTTTTATACACGTTTATAAATTCTCAGAATTACAGACACAATTTATAATGTACACGAATTTACTTTGAAAACACAACACACTTTAAGGCACTTAGATCAGTGATGTTCAAAAATAAAAATGAAGATATTTGGTGAGAGAGCTACCCAGCAAACATAATGTCAAACACTTAAAATAACAACAAAATGAAGAAAGTTTAAATTTAGAATTTTTGTCAAATAAAACCAATTTATTAAATGAATATAATTTAAATTTTAAGGAAATGAAAGAATATACATTATACGGCCGAAATACTCTCAAATTTTTTATTTATTTTTAACTTTGTTTTTTTGTGTTCAATTGTAATTGAAACGCGTGTGTTTGCTATGCTTCATCCAAAAATCAACCAACAACAATGCTTATTGAATTTCTGAAAAAATGAGACATTTATTACGCTCTTTAAAAGAGCGTACCAAATGTGTTTAAATTTTTTAAACAATTGTTGTATGGGATGAACATCACTGACTTAGATGATGTTTATTCGAAAAGCGTCTCTGATAAACTCACTCACGATTGCAACCTCTGCCACTATTTATAACACTACATTACCATCTAGAAAGCTCTTTAACTGTCAAAGTTCGAATATTCTAGATCATACGCCATCTGTGGTGCACTTTTTACAATGTTCTTTAACTGATTATTCGAACTCGAATACAGCGTTGCCAACTTACAATCAAATCAACTGAAAGCTTTTATTTAACAATGCCCACAGATATGTTACAGTTTTACAGCACTGTTACTTGAAAGCATTATGCTACTTTTAAATCAGCCGTTAAAATCGTTATATTTGAATTCAAGTACAATTTCGTAACAATATTATAGCCAAAAAACGAAAAAATCCCATTTTTCAAGATTTTTTTGGGAATTGCGGGATACTTGATAACAAATTTCAAAATTTGTTTTTATTTTTCCATTTGAAATAGAAAAATCTACATAACTGTGAAATTTCATTAAAAAATATTCATAAATACAAATTTTATTTCAATTTGAAAAATAAGTATCTATGCAAAATTCATTTTTGGTCATATTTTTCAAAAAAAGTATTCCATGAATTTTTTAATTGTCAAAAGTTATATACATTTTTGAAAAGCGTACAAAATCCTCTATCCATTGATATATTACATGTCTACCTTGTGTTTTTTACGTGTCAAATAAATTAGGGAAAGCTTAACAATTCGCTGAGAATTGCTTTTTTATGAATTTCAATGTTAGATGGGGTTAATTAAGAACTTATTGGGCCATCTAAAATAGGTTACTATATTTTGATATCGAGTATGCGATTTGAGAATTTTTGCCCTAAAGTTGAATTTTACATAAAAAATAGGCATTTTTTGAATGGACCTGATCCCGTCGGTATCAAAAATTATAAATGTTTTTTTCATTTAAAATATTTGGCTTAAAGTTAGCCTTTCAAAAAGTAGAAATTCATTATACATCCTCTTAGAAATTTTTTAGATAACTTAAAAAGAATAAAAGTACTTTTTTCCCAAAAAAATTGCGAAAAATCGCCTTTTTTAATTTTTTTAAATTCAAATGCATGTAACTTTGGACTCAGCCATGAGTTTTGAACACTTCTTTCTTTATTTGATATATAGGTCTATTGTTAATCCTATAAAGGAACAAGTAAGAGTGCTATATTCGGCTGTGCCGAATTTTATATACCCTTCACCATCGTGTAGATGTGTATGTTAAGAGTATTTAATTATTTACGTAGAGAAAGAAGATTTTAGTTCGAACGTCCCAGCCTCACACTTACCCACCCTTACCCGACCGAGAAGGGCTCGTCCCCATATCGTAGGGACACGTACATACTGCAGTCCGGACTGTAGCGGAATGATGTATATTAGAGTTGAACAGCTCTGAACTAAAACGCAGTTTTTAAGTGATTGAGTTAAAAAGTTAGTTTGTTTTGTAATTTTTATAGTTGTAGTACAAGCTTTTAATGGAATCACTAAAAAAGATAATTTTTGTTCAGAGCGTTAGACCCCTTTCACACTAGGCAATTTAGTTGCGCAAGTTCCTTGTATTTGTAGATGCCAGAGGTAATGTCGGGTTAAGGAGAAGAAAATTTTACATGCTGTTTTGTTGTTGGGAAAGAGACTTGCGCAACTAAATTACCTAGTGTGAAAGTGGTCTTACAGTCGCTCATTTTCTGCAAAAACGTCATAATTCAAAAAACCCAAATTTCAATTTAATGCCTCATTGCATAGTAAATTAGTTGTTGTAATAACTGACAAAGTCTTGTGAACTAGTTTCTAAAATTACATGCAGGATTGCCATATAAGCACTTTGTTCTAATTTCATAACTTATTGTCTATTACTTGCAATAACGTACTATTTTAGTTATGCGTTGCCGTTTTTGTGTTGATATTAACGTTTTAACCAGATGTTATCTCACCTAATTGGACCATAATTTTATTTTCCTTAAAAAATTAAAAAAATATATATATTGGTTTAAAAACTAAAAATGCGATTCCTGAAAAATTAAATTTTTTGGGTTATGACGTTGCAGTAAATGATATGTTTAATATGTATATTAGGTTGGCCCTTATTTTGTATTTTTGTCAATTTCGATGCTCCCAAAGCCTAAAGTTCTTCGTCTTCTAAAAAACAAATGCTGAACATTTGAGCAAAAATCGGTATTGCAAAAAATCCAGCGATCGTCACTATCGATACATATTTTGTCAAAGCGCCAATATAAGTCCAACTTATATACTTTTCAATACATGTTTCCGAAGTTTTCCAGCAACTAATTTCTTTGTTTATTGAATTTGTAGAAGTATTCCGTCAGGATTGCTGTGTATTGTGCGGTAAATTTTTGTTATGGTGTTTGCAGAGCTCCTTATAAATTATATTGCATTTTATGTCAAATTTCAATGTATAAATTTAAAATATTTGATCCGCAATTTCTCCCGAACAAATTCCGAGATCACCAAATGACAAAAAAGAAATCCGTATTCCAAAAAATCCAACGATTGTATCTATCGATACATAATTTGTCACAGCTGCAATATAAGTTTCACTTATATACTTATCAATCCATGTTTCCAAAGTTTTGCTATTTTCTTTTTTATTCGATTCCTAGAAGTATTCCGTCATGATAGCTGTGTATAGTGGGATAAATCTTTGCTATGCTGTTATTTGCATCCATAGTTGAAAATAACCAGTCTATATGTGTTCCGTGCTTTGTAGTTTCAATAACTTTATCAAAAATTGAAAAATATCCTTCGTCATTCAAAAAATGTTCGGCTTCGATTTCCTCCGTTTTACGACATATGTTGAAATCTCCAATTATATAAACTTTTTCGGTTGTATTGCCAATGCGATTCCTCAGTTTATATATTGCCTGTCGTATTAGCGTGATAAATTCGATTTGAGGAAAACCTGGAGTTTTGTAAAGTACAATATAAAAAATTTCCTGGAACCGAAAAATTATATATTGCAAAGCTTTACCATTGATGCAGTGTTCTTCCTCGAACAAATATTCGGCATCTTCTATTTTATTGTTCCCGATGTACACTATTACTCCTTTTTTATGTCGTTGTCTTAGTTCTCCTTGAGCTATATTATTGCAATGAAGTCGGCTCAGCACAGTGAAGTTTGTCAGCATGTTATCTTCTTCGGGAAAACTCCAAGTTTCAACAAAACAAATAATGTTAGCACGCATTATTGTGGGATCTGTAGAAATGTCTTCGTGATGTGCTTGAAGACTTTGTATGTTTTGATAATATAATTTTCTTAACCCGTTGTTGCTCATAAAATCAAAGTTTGTACGTACTCTTTCTGAACGCAAACGTTCGAGTTCTATTTTGACAGGATCCGAAGTCTTAAGAGGCCTAGGAGGATTAAAGTTTCCAATTATATGAAGTCCAGATGCACATGTTGCTCTACTACAAGCCACGTACAAAGCTGATCTATTCATTCTATTGTGGGTATGAACAACTACTTTAGAGTATGTAGCACCTTGGCTTTTGTGGATAGTTATGCCTTCTGCTATAACTAATGGGAACTGAGTCCTCTCAATTGTTATATTATCATTACTTTTAAATTGAAAAGTCCTTACACATTTTTCTACTGGAGTCCAAGTTAACTCAGTTACATGAGGTTTTTGTCGCCGAGCTTCAACACCAACATTTTCTTCTGAAAATAAAACCCAAATAGTTGTTGGATTTCCTGTTTGAATATTTATTTCTACATCCATCAGAACTCCAGCTGCTCCATTTACAAGACCATCGCTTGTATTAATGTTAACTGTCATCATATATTTAGCAGTTGATTTTAGTTTCAGCTCTCCACAAAGTCCTTGTGTTTCTGAAGTTTTCATTTTTGAAACCATGTTTAAAATTCTGTTTCTTTGTTCGATTGGTAAAGTATCAGACTTTATAAAGTCAAAGGATTTTGATGAATATTCATTTGTGCAAATTTGTTGCAATCTTAATAAATTGTAATGTTCGGCTTCTGCATTAGACCAAAATAAGTGGATTGCTTCTGATGGCAAAATCGTTGTGTTTTGTACAATTCTCGATTTAATAAGATTTATATGTGTCTCATCCATTTCTCCAATAGCCAATGAATTTAAGGCATGAGCAAAACTGCAGTCATCTCGTTGTCTCATTATTTCAGTTAATTCGAAAAATTTAAAAATACTCCAAAGGCTTTCTCCAGCAATAACTCCATATGGATTCGATGTATTGATGCTAAAAATCCATTTGTCTCCAACTGGCGGTAGTTGCTTCAAGTCTCCAAATACTAATATTGATATTCCGCCAAACGCAGTAGTACTTTTGAAGATTTGTTTTAATCTGGCATCCAAGTAATTTAACATTCTCGCACCAACCATAGAAATTTCATCAATAATAAGAACTTTTAAATCCATAAATCTAGCGTAGAGTGAATTTACCACATCGTTGCTAAGGGGACGAATTTCTCCAGAATATTGATTTACTGGTAACGAAAACAACGAATGCAACGTCGCTCCACCTATACCGAAAGCAGCTTTTCCAGTTGGCGCGCTCAATAAAACCTTCACTAAATCCGGGTTGGATCCTGGAACAGAGTTAAAACGTTGTGTTACTGACTGATAGATAGTTTTAATTAGTCTGCTCTTTCCAACCCCTGCACCACCACTTATAAATTCGCAGAATTTAATGTTGTCCACAACGTTTCTTAATAAATGGTGCAAATATTCGCGTTGTTTAACATTTAATGTTCTTACAGATGCCAATAAATCATTCCTGTTTATTAATGGGGGTAATCTGATTATTCGTATATCAGTAGTGTTTTCATCATCATCATTTCTTCGATTGCCGCCGGTAATATTTAATATGTTAATATTTTCATCTACACCAGGAACTGCCAATGCTCTGAATTCATCGTCAAGAATTTGAGTTGTAGCTAAATTATCCCCTAGCATGTCTTCGTTTGCTTCTTGATGGAATCGTTGAAGAATTTCATCCAATTCACCTTCCTTAAGCCTTTCGAATAATATCCTATTACTTTCAATAATATTCTTGTGAGTACTGCATGTTTGCTCATTGTTATTATTTAATACCTCGATCTGTTCGTCGCGCCATGGCAAATAGAGCATAATAAGGTTGCGAAAATATTCTTCTCTTGTTATTTCGACGCTAAATTTCGGAAATCTAATGATGGCTGCATTTCTTCTCTTATATATATATCCAGAATTGTTCTTTAATTGAAGTGGAATTCCTACTTCATTAATATTAATGTCTTCTTCCTGGTAGTCATCTTCTTCTTCTTGAAACCGTGTGTTTCTACGTAGTTTCTTTGAATACGTATAATAAGCTGCAAAGTATGCTAAACAAACATCATTTATTATATCTGGACGTTGAATGTAATGGTCCAAGATGTTATTTTGAAAAACATTTGTTGAATCTTCTGGCAAATCTTGAAGTTCTGATCTAGGTTTCAAAATTCGAACCCGTTTTTCTGGTGGTAATGTATTTACGAAGACTTCAGCATTGCTACATTGGGAGAGATGCATTCCAAGGATGTTATATGAAGCTTCTTGTGCGGAAACTTCCGAAGCTGAAATGAATTTATTTCCGATGTGTTGGAGTCTCTGCTTAACGCTAAAATTTCCCGTCCGTATTTCGTTCATTGTTTCCTGAAGTAATCTTGATACTCCTCTATTAGATTTATTTATGTAGTTTACAATATACGATACACATGCGTATGCATCTAATACATATTGTATGTCCATATTTGCTCTTTGCATTGAAAGTATTTTTGCATTGAATGCATTAATGCATCTATCTTTGAAGGCTCTCTTTAAAAATACTCGGGGCTTTTTTAAGGAAGATCTTAAGGCAAAAATGTAATCCTCATATGTTAAATTTATCCTTTCATCTGCCAAAAAAGTTTGAAATGTAGAAAATATATTAACGTCCTCATCAGATAAATTGGCATTTAAAGCGTTATGAATTTTTTCATAGTTCCTTTGATGTTTTTCTAACAAATTTTTATCGATGTCATCCGGAAGTGGGACAAGAATTTCTGTATTTGGTAAAGGGGGATAAGGTATATGAAATCTGCATATCTTTTGTCCACGAATTTCTCTTTGGCATGTCCTATTGTGGTTATGTCTTTGATAAGAAACATAATTTGCCAATTCCATTATTGTTGAATCCGTCGTTATAAACGCATCAATAAAACTGACTACTTCTGGAAAAGTAGTCTGATCATTTATATTAAATATAGGCGCATTATCCATCCAATATATGCCGTGAACATGCGGCGATCCTCTTTGTTGAAATTCTATTCTCCAATAGAATTTAATTACTTTATGCTGATCAAATATACCTCCAGCAGCTTTAAAATGCTTGAAAAGATGTCGTATCCTCTGATCAAAGTAACGTGAACACGTTATTGGGTCCGTTCTTATTAAATTATATTTTTCCAGGGTAGTCAGACTCATCGCTTCTTCTTCCGTAATAATTCTATTTTGAATAACTTTCGCTAAAATTACTAGTAGTTCAGGCCACTGTGACTCTGCTGCCGACAAAGTAATGAAAAAAGTTGGTAAACCAAATTGGCGTATCATCGCTAAAACTTTTTTCTTCTCTCCTTCCCAGTGTGCTGGGGAAGACCGAATGCCTTTTAAGATATGATATCCTTCGTCATGTTGTACTAGGTTTTGTATAAAATTCTCATCTAACATATTTCCAGCAGTATGTCGGTTAGATCCCACCTTTTTCCGCAGACATGTTGATATACTATTCTTTATTCGTGATAATTCCAACTTTTTATATGAATATAAAATTTTGTCTACTCGTGCACATCTTCTGTCGTACCGTCTTGCTTCAGATTTAATAATTTTTCCGACTGTAGCTGTACATGTCCTCTTAACACCACAGTATATAGTTGGATATGATAATTCTTCCGAATCTTCATCAAAAAGCATATCTAATGGTCTTTGTCCTTCTCCTGGGGCAATGCAAATTCGTTGTAATGGGATGTTTTCTACGGGAATATTTTCCAAGAGGGTTTCCTGAGGATTAGCTTCTTCTGGAACGTTTACATCTGTATCATCAGTAATTAATCTTTCAACTATAGTCCGATCTTCCATATTAGATATAAACGGTATTTCATCGTTTTGACCTACGGTATCCAACCAATCATCGGAAATAGTTATATTGTGTTTCCTATATAAATCCGTATTCACCAAGTATTGAACTGCTCCTATTATTATCCTTGGTCTTATAGTCTCAGTCATAAAGCTGTGATTATACTCTAATCTCCTTTTAAGATGAACTTGAATGACTTCTGTTTGGTCAAATCTTCGTGGAAGAACATTAACAGTCTTATCTAGCTGAATTGGCACATTTACAACTGCTCCTCTAATAGCGCATTGGCGATTATATCCCAATGATACTATTCGCATGAAAGGTATTCTCGGCGCCACAAATCGTTCTTCTAAAGATGTCAAGTCCTTTAATTCATTGGGTATTTCAGGGAAATGTAATCCATTAATTAAGCAAATGGTGGGAATTTTTCCTCCTTTAACAATTTTGCAACATGTACTGCAAAACTTATAAATATTCTCATCAGAAGGGAAAATATCTGCTAAAAAGAAAGCGTGATGTAAATGCTCAAAGTTATTTCTGCACAATTTCTTTATCTGGTTGGGGAACCAAAGACCACCGCAACAAACACAAACTTCTGTAGGTCCATTCTTAATGTTTAAATTAAATTGCTGAAGCATTCTGCATGAATGTCTCTGTGAATCCGCTTCTAAGCGTTGAACTCTTGATTCCGGGGAAAGTGCTTGCCTGTTATTTATATTCCTCTCAGCTTGCCTGGTGTTTTCATTAATTCGATTAATGGGATTCATTCGATGTAATCGAATGCGACCATTTTGCATATTATGTAAATCCTCTGTTTGGATTCTTGCAGTACCTCTTGATTCCCGACGTAATATTGTATTAGATTGTTGCTCAAGAGAAAGGGGATCTGAACGTCTAAGTGAATGTGCGATAGCATCCCGTTCACGCTCTGTTTCTCGATTCTCCGGAATTTGCCGCCAATGTGAGTGTTCCGCAGTATTTCGTACTTGCTCAGCTGTTCGATTTAGAGGATCAGAACGTCTAGAAGAATGTGCTAAGGCGTCCCGTTCTCGTTCTAATTCCCTCAATTCTGGTATTTCGCGCCGTCTTATATGTTCCTCGGTGTTGCGTGCTTGCTCAGCAGCATTGATTAGAGGATCTGAACGTCTAGAAGAATGTGCTGAGGCGTCCCGTTCACGTTCTAATTCCCTTACCTCTGGTATTTCCCGCCGTCTTGTATGTTCCACACTGTTGCGTTCTTGCTCAGCAGCACGGTTTAAAGGATCGGATCGTCTAGAGGAATGAGCTAAAGCGTCCCGTTCACGTTCTAGGCCTCTATATTCCAGATTTTCCCGTCGTTGCGAGTGATCCAGAGTATTTCGTACTTGCTCCATAGAACGAAGTAGTGTATCCGATCGTCTGGCCGAATGCGATAACGAATCTCGTTCACGTGCTAGTTCGCGTAATTCAGAGGATTGTCTCGATCTTCTTAGATTTTGGTTATTCCGATTCCTACGTTGTTGATTTTCCCGATATTCTTCATTTTCTCTGCGCAATGACAACATTTCGGAATTTCTAATTCGATCTTCTTCCCCATTTTGTTCGCGATAATTTGCTAAATTTTGCTGCATAGCTCGTCTACGTTGTTCCGCAGATGTCTTGCGTAGTCTGGGCATGTTTATATAAAAGTAAATAAACTGTATGGTGGGAAAAAATAATGTTTGGGAAAAAACATAATATAAATATAATAATTAAATAACCTGTTATACAATAAAATAAAAAACAAAAATATATGAAACTTAAATTAGTGGTTTCCATTAGATTTCCACATAGTTTATTATATTAATTTACAAAAAACAAAAGCTTTCCTAAGTTCAGCATAATTACCATGATTATAAAGTTTCTTTCTTGATTGATATATAATAAAAATTAATTTGTGCAATTATGTTTATTTGAAGTTTATATGGAGCTAAACCATTGAACCGATCTTCTTGAAACTTTCCCAACGTATTTCTGAGTTATCGAAATGGTGGTTTGAGAAAACAATTTTAGTACGTCATTATGTAATTAGTATGTCACCATCCATAGAAATTTAAAATTTATTATCGTATATCTATGAAACTATGTTAGTCTTCAAACTTTGTTAATAATAATAATAAACATATTAGAGTCAAAAATGTCGGGATTAGGAATAGTGGGCACAGCACATCTCAAATAAATGCACTTTATTATATATCTTGGAACTTTGCTATTAATATGTAGCAGCAAAAAATGGTGGCAGTTATAGTAGGCGTAGCAGCTCCCTTACAAATTCAATATTTATTTTATGAAGGGTACAGAAGCAAAGTACAAAAAGTAAATTTTTTGTAAACTTATAACAGTGGCACCAACATGCATAGAAGAACATGGTTCGGAATGGTTATGACTACAATGTGATCTTTGCAACAATATATATGGTCAATTCATAAGGTCTCCTATCATGTCATATTGTCCTAATATTTCACGGCTCGGCGGCTCGGCTTAACCGACTCTTAGATGTTCGGCGCAGGTCTCTGCTGCACAGTGGGACAGAATCAAATTTTTTTGGAAATAAATCAGGCATTTCTAATCGGTATAAAATTTGATGCGGACGTAGCCAAGGAGTATTCGATTTTAAGTTATTAAAATGGACCATACAATTTTTCCAGGGGTAGCGCTATGGGGGCTCAAAGTAGGGTACCTTCGACATGTAAAATTTTTAATATTTATCTCTTATAATATCCGAGTTAATGCCTATAACTCGGAAATTATAAGAGATAAAAATATAAATTTTAAAATTTTGCCATACCTTGGTCCGCTTTTTAAAAAATATATGTAGGTCGTACTTTTGTACCAAACGGGCTCGAATTTTTTGTTAGTTAGACAACTAAATTATCAATAATATACAAAAGATTTCAGAGTAATATCGATTATAGATCCAAAAATAAAAGATTTTCCATTTAAGAATTCAACATATAGTAGAATTTTGCTGTTTTTTGGGTGAAAATGTGACTTAACTTTTTTTTATTAAAAAAAAACTTTCTTTAAGAACATATAACCATTTTATGTTTTTCAGTAAGGTATCTTTACGGAAAACATTCTTGTATAAAAAAAACATGTCCTATTTTTCGAATATGTCGTCCCTACGCCCTTCGGAATTTGACCTATTTTTTTTTTATCAAAATTTCAACTTTGCGTCACTGTTCTAAAATCCCAGAGCTGGGATCAGAAAACCGAAAGCAGTTTTGGAAATCTTGATGAGTATGTTCCCAGCTCCAAAGGAAATGTGAACCCTATAGCCAAAATTGTAAAAATACCATTTTTGGGATTTTCGCTCCAATTTTTAGGAATTGCGGAATTCCCTTTGATCTTTTGACAAGTTTTTTTATTTTTTAGAATGACAAATGTAATTAACGTTGAAAATTTCATTTAGTTTTGGTAATAAATAAAGATTTTATTACATATTTATTGAATTTCTAAAATTAAAATTTGTATCAAAATTTTGGAGTTTTAATCTAATTGAGATATTGACTTTTTTTGTAAGACCAAAAATTAAGTTATCTAAGCTACGCCCAAGTCAAATTTTATCCCGATCGGACCAACCGTTTAGAAATGCCAGATTTATTTCCAAAAAGTGTTTGTAATTTTCATTCGCTCTATAGTTTTATTTGTATATGTAGAAGTTGACAGCCCCAGTAACTCCTTATGAACTTAGAATTATTGGTAGTATTGTTAAGAGTTCCAGAGTTGCAGATATGCTTGGATTCCTATTACGTCTTGTCTTTGTTAGAATTCTAAGTAAATGCTAAGTATGTTTGATCATCAATGAAGGTGATTGCAACAATCTTACAATTGAAATGGGTTCTATCTTCCCATAGGAATATAATATCCCAATGTTATTCATATTTTCGAAAGTATTTTCCATAAACAATAATGTGTAAAATAGTATTTTCAAAAGAAAATATTATGTATAACAAGTATTATCCATGGGAAATATTATGTATAACAGTATTTTCCATAGTAAATATTATGTATAACCATAAGAAAATATTGTGTATAACTATATTTTCCATAAAAAGTATTGCATATAACAGTATTTTGTGTACAAAATATTGTGTATAACAGTATTTTCCATAGAAACTATTGCATATAACAGTAATTTCCATACAAAATATTGTATATATCAGTAATTTAAATATAAAGTATTGTATATAACAGTATTCTCCATAGAAACTATTGTAAACTACAGTATTTTCCATAAAAAGTATTGTTGATAACAGTATTTTCAATAGTAAATATTGTGTACAACAGTATTCTCCATAGAAACTATTGTGTATAACAGTATTTACCATAGTAAATATTGTGTATAACAGTATTTTCCATAGAAAGTATTGTGTGTATTTTCCTTAGAAAGAATTGTATATAACAGTATTTACCATAGTATATATTGTGTATAACAGTATTTTCCATAGTAAATATTGTGTATAACAGTAGTTTCCATAGAAAGTATTGTGTATAACAGTATTTTCCATAGAAAGTATTGTGTATACTAATATTTTCCATAGTAAATATTGTGTATAACAGTATTTTCCATAGAAGGTATTGTGTATAACAGTTTTTTCCATAGAAAGTATTGTGTGTAACAGTATTTTCCATAGTAAATATTGTGTATAACAGTATTTACCATAGCAAATATTGTGTATAACAGTATTTTCCATAGAAAGTATTGTGTATACCAGTATTTTCCATAGAAAATATTGTGTATAACAGTATTTTCCATAGTAAATATTGTGTATAACAGTATTTTCCATAGAAAGTATTGTGTATACCAGTATTTTCCATAGAAAGTATTGTGTATAACAGTATTTTCAATAGTAAATATTGTGTACAACAGTATTTTCCATAGAAAGTATTGTGTATAACAGTTTTTTCCATAGAAAGTATTGTGTATAACAGTATTTTCAATAGTAAATATTGTGTATAACAGTATTTTCCATAGAAACTATTGTGTATAACAGTATTTTCCATAAAAAGTATTGTGTATAACAGTATGTTCAATAGTAAATATTGTGTATAACAGTATTTTCCATAGAAAATATTGTGTATAATAGTATTGTCCATAGAAAGTATTGTGTATAATAGTATTTTCAATAGTAAATATTGTGTACAACAGTATTTTCCATAGAAAGTATTGTGTATAACAGTATTTTCCATAGTAAATATTGTGTATAACAGTATTTTCCATAGAAAGTATTGTGTATACCAATATTTTCCATAAAAAGTATTGTGTATAACAGCATTTTCAATAGTAAATATTGTGTATAACAGTATTTTCCATAGAAACTATTGTGTATAACAGTATTTTCCATAAAAAGTATTGTGTATAACAGTATTTTCAATAGTAAATATTGTGTATAACAGTTTTTTCCATAGAAAGTATTGTGTATAACAGTATTTTCCATAAAAAGTATGATGTAGAACAGTATTTTCCATAGTAAATATTGTGTATAAAAGTATTTTCCATAGAAACTATTGTGTATAACAGTATTTTCCATAAAAAGTATTGTGTATAACAGTATTTTCAATAGTAAATATTGTGTATAACAGTATTTTCCATAGAAAGTATTGTGTATACCAATATTATAACAGTATTTTCAATAGTAAATATTGTGTACAACAGTATTTTCCATAGAAAGTATTGCGTATAACAGTATTTTCCATAGTAAATATTGTGTATAACAGTATTTTCCATAGAAGGTATTGTGTATACCAATATTTTCCATAAAAAGTATTGTGTATAACAGTATTTTCAATAGTAAATATTGTGTATAACAGTATTTTCAATAGAAAGTATTGTGTGTACCAGTATTTTCAATAGTAAATATTGTGTATAACAGTATTTTCAATAGAAAGAATTGTGTATACCAATATTTTCCATAAAAAGTATTGTGTATAACAGTATTTTCAATAGTAAATATTGTAGTATTTTCCATAAAAAGTATTGTGTATAACAGTATTTTCAATAGTAAATATTGTGTATAACAGTATTTTCAATAGTAAATATTGTGTATAACAGTATTTTCCATAGAAAGTATTGTGTATAACAGTATTTTCAATAGTAAATATTGTGTATAATAGTATTTTCCATAAAAAGTATTGTGTATAACAGTATTTTCAATAGTAAATATTGTGTATAACAGTATTTTCAATAGTAAATATTGTGTATAACAGTATTTTCCATAAAAAGTATTGTGTATAACAGTATTTTCAATAGTAAATATTGTGTATAACAGTTTTGTCCATAGAAAGTATTGTGTATAACAGTATTTTCAATAGTAAATATTGTGTATACCAATATTTTCCATAGAAAGTATTGTGTATAACAGTATTTTCAATAGTAAATATTGTGTATAACAGTATTTTCCATAAAAAGTATGATGTAGAACAGTATTTTCCATAGTAAATATTGTGTATAAAAGTATTTTCCATAGAAACTATTGTGTATAACAGTATTTTCCATAAAAAGTATTGTGTATAACAGTATTTTCAATAGTAAATATTGTGTATAACAGTATTTTCCATAGAAAGTATTGTGTATACCAATATTTTCCATAAAAATTATATGTGTATAAGAGTATTTTCAATAGTAAATATTGTGTACAACAGTATTTTCCATAGAAAGTATTGCGTATAACAGTATTTTCCATAGTAAATATTGTGTATAACAGAATTTTCCATAGAAAGTATTGTGTATACCAGTATTTTCCATAGAAAGTATTGTGTATAACAGTATTTTCCATAGAAAATATTGTGTATAATAGTATTGTCCATAGAAAGTATTGTGTATAATAGTATTTTCAATAGTAAATATTGTGTATAACAGAATTTTCCATAGAAAGTATTGTGTATAACAGTATTTTCCTTAGAAATAATTGTATATAACAGTATTTACCATAGAAATTATTGTGTATACGAATATTTTCCATAGAAAGTATTGTGTATAACAGTATTTACCATAGTAAATTTTGTGTATAACAGTATTTTCCATAGTAAATATTGTGTATAACAGTACTTTCCATAGAAAGTATTGAGTATACCAATATTTTCCATAGTAAATATTGTGTATACCAGTATTTTCCTTAGAAAGAATTGTATATAACAGTATTTACCATAGTAAATATTGTGTATAACAGTATTTTCCATAGTAAATATTGTGTATAACAGTACTTTCCATAGAAAGTATTGTGTATACCAGTATTTTCCATAGAAAGTATTGTGTATAACAGTATTTTCAATAGTAAATATTGTGTACAACAGTATTTTCCATAGAAAGTATTGTGTATAACAGTATTTTCCATAGTAAATATTGTGTGTAACAGTATTTTCCATAGAAAGTATTGTGTATACCAGTATTTTCCTTAGAAAGAATTGTATATAACAGTATTTACCATAGTAAATATTGTGTATAACAGTATTTTCCATAGAAAGTATTGTGTATAACAGTATTTTCCATAGTAAATATTGTGTGTAACAGTATTTTCCATAGAAAGTATTGTGTATACCAGTATTTTCCATAAAAAGTATTGTGTATAACAGTATTTTCAATAGTAAATATTGTGTATAACAGTATTTTGCATAGAAAGTATTGTGTATAACAGTATTTTCCATAGTAAATATTGTGTATAACAGTATTTTCCATAGAAAGTATTGTGTATACCAATATTTTCCATAAAAAGTATTGTGTATAACAGTATTTTCCAAAGTAAATATTGTGTAACAGTTTTTAAAACAGTATTTTAAAAAGTATTGTGTATAACAGTATTTTCAAAAGTAAATATTGTGTACAACAGTATTTTCAATAGTAAATATTGTGTACAACAGTATTTTCCATAGAAAGTATTGTGTATAACAGTATTTTCCATAATAAATATTGTGTATAACAGTATTTTCCATAGAAAGTATTGTGTATACCAGTATTTTCCATAAAAAGTATTAAGTATAACAGTATTTTCAATAGTAAATATTGTGTACAACAGTATTTTCCATAGAAAGTATTGTGTATAACAGTATTTTCCATAGTAAATATTGTGTATAACAGTATTTTCCATAGAAAGTATTGTGTACAACAGTATTTTCCATAGAAAGTATTGTGTATAACAGTATTTTCCATAATAAATATTGTGTATAACAGTATTTTCCATAGAAAGTATTGTGTATACCAGTATTTTCCATAGAAAGTATTGTGTATAACAGTATTTTCAATAGTAAATATTGTGTACAACAGTATTTTCCATAGAAAGTATTGTGTATAACAGTATTTTCCATAGAAAGTATTGTGTATAACAGTATTTTCAATAGTAAATATTGTGTATAACAGTATTTTCCATAGAAAGTATTGTGTATACCAATATTTTCCATAAAAAGTATTAAGTATAACAGTATTTTCAATAGTAAATATTGTGTATAACAGTATTTTCCATAGAAAGTATTGTGTATAACAGTATTTTCCATAGTAAATATTGTGTATAACAGTATTTTCCATAGAAAGTATTGTGTATACCAATATTTTCCATAAAAAGTATTGTGTATAACAGTATTTTCAATAGTAAATATTGTGTATAACAGTATTTTCAATAGTAAATATTGTGTACAACAGTATTTTCCATAGAAAGTATTGTGTATAACAGTATTTTCCATAGTAAATATTGTGTATAACAGTATTTTCCATAGAAAGTATTGTGTACAACAGTATTTTCCATAGAAAGTATTGTGTATAACAGTATTTTCCATAATAAATATTGTGTATAACAGTATTTTCCATAGAAAGTATTGTGTATACCAGTATTTTCCATAGAAAGTATTGTGTATAACAGTATTTTCAATAGTAAATATTGTGTACAACAGTATTTTCCATAGAAAGTATTGTGTATAACAGTATTTTCCATAGAAAGTATTGTGTATATCAGTATTTTCAATAGTAAATATTGTGTATAACAGTTTTTTCCATAGAAAGTATTGTGTATAACAGTATTTTCAATAGTAAATATTGTGTAGAACAGTATTTTCCATAAAAAGTATTATGTAGAACAGTATTTTCCATAGTAAATATTGTGTATAAAAGTATTTTCCATAGAAACTATTGTGTATACCAGTATTTTCCATAGAAAGTATTGTGTATAACAGTATTTTCAATAGTAAATATTGTGTACAACAGTATTTTCCATAGAAAGTATTGTGTATAACAGTATTTTCCATAGAAAGTATTGTGTATAACAGTATTTTCAATAGTAAATATTGTGTATAAAAGTTTTTTCCATAAAAAGTATTATGTAGAACAGTATTTTCCATAGTAAATATTGTGTATAAAAGTATTTTCCATAGAAACTATTGTGTATAACAGTATTTTCCATAGAAAGTATTGTGTATAACAGTATTTTCCATAATAAATATTGTGTATAACAGTATTTTCCATAGAAACTATTGTGTATACCAGTATTTTCCATAGAAAGTATTGTGTATAACAGTATTTTCAATAGTAAATATTGTGTACAACAGTATTTTCCATAGAAAGTATTGTGTATAACAGTATTTTCCATAGAAAGTATTGTGTATAACAGTATTTTCAATAGTAAATATTGTGTATAACATTATTTTCCATAAAAAGTATTATGTAGAACAGTATTTTCCATAGTAAATATTGTGTATAAAAGTATTTTCCATAGAAACTATTGTGTATAACAGTATTTTCCATAAAAAGTATTGTGTATAACAGTATTTTCAATAGTAAATATTGTGTACAACAGTATTTTCCATAGAAAGTATTGTGTATAACAGTATTTTCCATAGAAAGTATTGTGTATAACAGTATTTTCAATAGCAAATATTGTGTATAACAGTTTTTTCCATAGAAAGTGTTGTGTATAACAGTATTTTCCATAAAAGTATTGTGTATAACAGTATTTTCAATAGTAAATATTGTGTATAAGAGTTTTTTCCATAGAAAGTATTGTGTATAACAGTATTTTCAATAGTAAATATTGTGTATAACAGTATTTTCCATAAAAAGTATGATGTAGAACAGTATTTTCCATAGTAAATATTGTGTATAAAAGTATTTTCCATAGAAACTATTGTGTATAACAGTATTTTCCATAAAAAGTATTGTGTATAACAGTATTTTCAATAGTAAATATTGTGTATAACAGTATTTTCCATAGAAAGTATTGTGTATACCAATATTTTCCATAAAAATTATATGTGTATAACAGTATTTTCAATAGTAAATATTCTGTACAACAGTATTTTCCATAGAAAGTATTGCGTATAACAGTATTTTCCATAGTAAATATATATATATAACAGTATTTTCCATAGAAAGTATTGTGTATACCAATATTTTCCATAAAAAGTATTGTGTATAACAGTATTTTCAATAGTAAATATTGTGTATAACAGTATTTTCCATAGAAAGTATTGTGTGTACCAGTATTTTCAATAGTAAATATTGTGTGTAACAGTATTTTCCATAGAAAGTATTGTGTATAACAGTATTTTCAATAGTAAATATTGTGTATAACAGTATTTTCAATAGAAAGTATTGTGTATACCAATATTTTCCATAAAAAGTATTGTGTATAACAGTATTTTCAATAGTAAATATTGTGTATAACAGTATTTTCAATAGTAAATATTGTGTATAACAGTATTTTCCATAGAAAGTATTGTGTATAACAGTATTTTCAATAGTAAATATTGTGTATAACAGTATTTTCAATACAAAGTATTGTGTATACCAATATTTTCCATAGAAAGTATTGTGTATAACAGTATTTTCAATAGTAAATATTGTGTATAACAGTATTTTCCATAAAAAATATTGTGTGTAACAGTATTTTCAATAGTAAATATTGTGTATAACAGTATTTTCAATAGTAAATATTGTGTATAACAGTATTTTCAATAGTAAATATTGTGTATAACAGTATTTTCCATAGAAAGTATTGTGTATACCAGTATTTTCCATAGAAACTATTGTGTATAACAGTATTTTCCATAAAAAGTATTGTGTATAACAGTATTTTCAATAGTAAATATTGTGTATAACAGTATTTTCCATAGAAAGTATTGTGTATACCAGTATTTTCCATAGTAAATATTGTGTATAACAGTTTTGTCCATATAAACTATTGTGTATAACAGTATTTTCCGTAGAAAGTATTGTGTATAACAGTATTTTCCATAGTAAATATTGTGTATAACAGTATTTTTCATAGAAAGTATTGTGTATAACAGTATTTTCCATAGAAAGTATTGTGTATACCAGTATTTTCCATAGTAAATATTGTGTATAACAGTATTTACCATAATAAATATTGTGTATACCAGTATTTTCCATAGAAAGTATTGTGTATAACAGTATTTTCCATAGTAAATATTGTGTATAACAGTATTTTTCATAGAAAGTATTGTGTATAACAGTATTTTCCTTAGAAAGTATTGTGTATACCAGTATTTTCCATAGAAAGTATTGTGTATAACAGTATTTACCATAATAAATATTGTGTATACCAGTATTTTCCATAGAAAGTATTGTGTATAACAGTATTTTCCATAGTAAATATTGTGTATAATAGTATTTTCCATAGAAAGTATTGTGTATAATAGTATTTTCAATAGTAAATATTGTGTATAACAGTATTTGCCATAGAAAGTATTGTGTATACCAGTATTTTCCATAGTAAATATTGTGTATAACAGTTTTGTCCATATAAACTATTGTGTATAACAGTATTTTCCGTAGAAAGTATTGTGTATAACAGTATTTTCCATGGTAAATATTGTGTATACCAATATTTTCCATAGAAAGTATTGTGTATAACAGTATTTTCCATAGTAAATATTGTGTATAATAGTATTTTCCATAGAAAGTATTGTGTATAATAGTATTTTCAATAGTAAATATTGTGTATAACAGTATTTTCCATAGAAAGTATTGTGTATAACAGTATTTTCCATAGAAAGTATTGTGTATAACAGTATTTTCCATAGTAAATAGTGTGTATAACAGTATTTTCCATAGAAAATATTGTGTAACAGTATTTCATATTACTTTAAGAATTTCCCTTCTCTATGTTTGACAAATGGAAACCACTATACAAAATTAAAAAAAAACTAAAAATCAAAATTGTACTTACCTCTTGATTCAATGTAAAATATTATTGTTTATGTTATTTGTTTGTAGTTTTGAGAAAAACTTTTTTAATTTTTAGGTATTTGTTCAAAATTAGTTTTATTCACTTTCAATCACATCAAAAGATCACTACCAATTGAAGTTGCAACCTTTGACAATCATGCAACTGTCCTAATTCTGCTCCTTATAATAGTTATATTGCAGTCTAACTGTAAAATAACGAAAATTACTCAGTGGACGTTTGGTAGGGTATTCACTTTAAGTAACCAAATGCAATAAAAAATGCCATAAAAAATACTCTCTGTATACATTTGAAAAAAAGAGTTCATGATTTCTCCAATTTTAAAGCTTAATATTAAGTATATAAGATTTAAATGGGAGAACATATAAGCATCAACACTTCATAGTTGCAACAAAATCACAACAAACAAATTTTTTTGTTTAACAAGTGCTGCATAATCTCTTTGTAAATAGAATAAGAAAAAAAATTCTCCTCCTTGGAGAAATTACACAAATTTTATAAGAAAATTGTTTAAGAGCAAACGCAGCGTGCTCAAATATGTATTAAATATGTAAAAAATGGCAAAGTGGGTACAAGTGTACTTTTTTGGTAGTGTACTACCAAAGAATATAAATATATAAAGATGTTGCACACAGTGTATTTAAAATTGACAAAATTTTATGATTCTTATGCCCAGTTTTTGACTTGTTATTTAAATACGTATTTACTTAATTTTTACTTAAAATTAAGTTGTATTTAAATACAGTTTGAGTTTTTCAGTGCTACATAATTTGTCTTATTTAAATAAGATAAAAGTATGGCAGCACTACTAAATATCAAAAAATTATCGATAGTTTTGCTTAAAACAGCTGTTCAACCAAAACAAAAATTGTTACATTTTGCCCAATAAGAAATGAAAGTTTATTAAACAATAAAATTATTGGTAGGAAAATGCACAAAAGAAGCTCCAATTGCCCCGCATCGGAATTGTAGTTTTTGCAAGACGCTTTTTTTTAGCAAAACGCTGCAGCGCGCTGCTGTTTGGTTTTTTTCACTACAATAGAGTCGAAAAAAAAACTAAACAACAAAAGTCAGCTGTCAAAAACATATGGTAGTTTATGAAACTTAAATAGAATTTAAATGGCCTACGTTGGCCATTTAAGTATCATTTAAAAAAGCACTGAGAAACTCATTTTCGTATTTAAATAGAACTTAAATATAATTCATATTTAAATACGAAGTCAAAAACTGGCTCTTAGGATGAGGGGGCTAGGTAACAGGGAAGCTAAATATTCGTGCTCACTCTCATGTTTACTGAGAGAATTAAAGAGAACAAAAAGCACATAACCATGTATATGGTACATTCCTATAAGCAATTGTGTGCATTGTTTTTGTTTTTATTTTTTTGTGAAAACACATTCATAATATTAAAAACTAAAAGAAGTTTTGTTTCTATACAATTTATGTGCAAATAACCTGTGGAAAATAAATGTTACCGATTGTGTAATTGTAGGGTAAGAATACGTGTTTTATTGTTGTAGAAATAAAACTATATCTATTCGCACCAAATTATAATGTTATTTTTTAGACCATTCAATTATGTATACTACATATACATGTACTTACCATATGTAATTTTATATTTTTGTATAGAATGAAGATGTCGAGCCCTTAGCGCCAAATTATCGTAAACGACAAAACACACATTTTACAGGAGAAGGTTTTTTCGATTATTTTGAAATTTATACATAGAATTAAGAATGTTATGATGCGATATAATATAATTTCGTTCAAGCTATTTGTCTATTGTATAACTTTTGTTATAACTTTTGACAATTAAAAATTCATGGAATACTTTATTGTAAAATATGACAAAAAATGTTTTTTATTGAATTTTTGCATAGATACAAATTTTTCGAATTGAAATAAAATTCTTATTTATGAATAGTTTTTAATGAAATTTCACAGTTATGTAAAATTTTCTATTCAAAATGGAAAAATAAAAACGAATTTTGAAATTTATTATCAGCAATCCCGCAATTTCCAAAAAAGTGTTGTTGGCTATAATATTCATACCAGGGTCCGAGTTATCGGAACCCTTTACAAAATAATTAAAAGCATATTGGGCCATCTAAAATCGGTTACTATATTTTGATATCGAATATGCGATTTGAGAATTTTTGTCCTAAAATTTTTTTTTACATAAAAAATATATGTTTTTTGAATGGACCTGGTCCCTTCGGTAACAAAAATTTTGAATTTTTTTTAATTCATAATATTTTATGAAAACCTTATTTTCAGAAAGTATAAATTCCTTTACATCCTGTTAGAAATTTTTGGTGATAATTTAAAAAGAAAACCCGTTCGTTTTTCCCAAAAAATTAGCGAAAAATCGGCTTTTTAAAATTTTTTAAATTCAAATGCATATAACTTTGGTCTCAGTCATTATTTTTAAACAGTTCTTTTTCTATTTGACACATACATATGTTGTTAGTCCAATGAAGTAAAACTGGAGAAAATCGAAAAATATTTGGATAGGGTGTTATCAAAAAACTGAAGTTGGGTAAAATATAAATATTTTCTATAGAAAATCTTATCTATAACAACATTTTCTGTAGAAAATCTTGTGTAGAACAACATTTTCTGTAGAAAATCTTGTGTAGAACAACATTTTCTGTAGAATATATTGTGTAGAACAACATTTTCTGTAGAAAATCTTGTGTAGAACAACATTTTCTGTAGAAAATCTTGTGTAGAACAACATTTTCTGTAGAATATATTGTGTAGAACAATATTTTCTGTAGAAAATCTTGTCTATAACAATATTTTCTGTAGAAAATCTTGTCTATAACAATATTTTCCGTAGAAAATCTTGTCTATAACAATATTTTCTATAGAAAATCTTGTCTATAACAATATTTTCTATAGAAAATCTTGTCTATAACAACATTTTCTGTAGAAAATCTTGTGTAGAACAACATTTTCTATAGAAAATCTTGTGTAGAACAACATTTTCTATAGAAAATCTTGTGTAGAACAACATTTTCTATAGAAAATCTTGTGTAGAACAACATTTTCTATAGAAAATCTTGTGTAGAACAACATTTTCTATAGAAAATCTTGTGTAGAACAACATTTTCTATAGAAAATCTTGTGTAGAACAACATTTTCTATAGAAAATCTTGTGTAGAACAACATTTTCTATAGAAAATCTTGTGTAGAACAACATTTTCTATAGAAAATCTTGTGTAGAACAACATTTTCTATAGAAAATCTTGTGTAGAACAACATTTTCTATAGAAAATCTTGTGTAGAACAACATTTTCTATAGAAAATCTTGTGTAGAACAACATTTTCTATAGAAAATCTTGTGTAGAACAACATTTTCTATAGAAAATCTTGTGTAGAACAACATTTTCTATAGAAAATCTTGTGTAGAACAACATTTTCTATAGAAAATCTTGTGTAGAACAACATTTTCTATAGAAAATCTTGTGTAGAACAACATTTTCTATAGAAAATCTTGTGTAGAACAACATTTTCTATAGAAAATCTTGTGTAGAACAACATTTTCTATAGAAAATCTTGTGTAGAACAACATTTTCTATAGAAAATCTTGTGTAGAACAACATTTTCTATAGAAAATCTTGTGTAGAACAACATTTTCTATAGAAAATCTTGTGTAGAACAACATTTTCTATAGAATCTTGAGTGTAACATTTTTCTATAGAAAATAAAATAATTTTCTATAGAAAATCTTATCTATAACTATATTTTTTGGACATGTTGTGTATAACAGTATTTTCTATAGAAAATCGTATGAAAAACAGCATTTTCTTTAAAAATCTTGTCTATTATAACAGCATTTTCTATAGAAAATCTCGTATTCAAGCACTTTCTATAGACAATTTTGTGATAACAGACGACTGTTTACAACATAAAGCTACAGTAATATTAAAATTTTAAGTACTCTGGTGATGAAGAAAGTAATTTTTTAATACTATTTTAATACGGAACAAACATTTAATTTTCCATCCTTGTATATAAGATTAAGAGTAAATCTAAAAAAAGGAGAACACATATGGAACCGTAACAGCAAATCCAATATAGAATCGTTTACATAATCTGTTGAAATTTCATAAAATTTTATAGAAATTGCAAACGGAATGACAAACTTACATATGCACATGTATATAGCCTTATGATGAAAGGTATTAAAAGAATTAAACACAACAATCGAACAAAAAGCTTTTTCTGAAATGTTTGTTATTTACTTTCATGTTTAAAAACGGCAAAAAAAATAGAATAACAATATGGGAGTCAAGGCGAATTGTTTAGACAAGTGAACTGTCAATTCACTTGTGATTGTTGTGGCGAAAAATACAACAAACCCAAAAGCAAAAACAACAACAGGCACCTTTGACAGTTCGACTATCTTTTAACAAAAACAAAGTACCTGTTGTTTTTGTACATATTGTAGTTCTGTCGTCACCTTCTATAGATTCGCCTTGCTGGGAGTGGTTGCGTTGCTCAATTATTTGTTGACAATAGCAACAAACAACAACAAAAATGAAATAAGCGCAAAAGCAACGTGCTCAAACAACGTGGTTGTTGTTTTTGTACAATATGTGTTCTGTGCAGTGTTACCATATGTCAAGTTTTCCCTTTTTAGCAAGGTTTTTGAGACGCAAAAAGTTTTATTTTTTAAAAAAAAAAGTTTTTTTGGAAAATTGATATCAATTAGTTGAACCGATGATTTCAAAATGATAGTCCCCCAATTCATTCACTAAATGGGGAGATTGATTTGAATATATTGAAAGTGTCTCCAGCACTAAATTCACATAAATTATCTCAGTTTGATTACATATATGTACGAATTGGGTTTTGTAATTTTAGTATGTACTTAGAAATAAAAAGTTTTCTTCAAAAAATATATAGCAACACTGGTTCTGTATACGCGTGAGAGAGTTGCTCTTTTGAGAACACATTATAAAAAGCTCTCTCTCAAGGCGAATTTATATACCAGGTGGTGTTGATAATGTTGTTTTGATGTTTGAGCTGTCAATTATCCTATGATTGTTGCGGCGAATGCTACAACAAACGTAAAAGTAACAAAAACAACAGGCAAACTTTGACAGCTTAAACCACATAAACAAAAACAAATTGCAAGTGGTTTTTGTAAATGTTGTACTTATTGTAGAATCGACACCACCTGGTATATAAATTCGCATTGCTGAAGATTGACAAAAAAACACATACATATATACATACATACAAATAAAGATTTGTTTGTTATTATACATATATTTGCATGACATCATTGAAAACAATAACAAATTACATTGTGTTTTGGTTTTATGGTTATATCTCAGCCCAGGTCCAACTTACTATGGTCTTATATCCGTCGATGCAAAGGTCTCTGAAATATCTATCATTAGATATCCATATTGTCTATATTAATGACTTAGTAATCCAGATATAGGTCAAAAATAGGTAAAAAATCGAGGTTGTCCTGGTTTTTTCCTTATATCTCAGCCATTTGTGGGCCGATTTTCTCGATTTTAAATAGCAACCGAGCCGGAAGAATTCCGGAGATATTGATATATGAATCATGTATGTATGTTATTTGGGGGCTTCAGAAAGTTGATTTCAACACACAGACGGACAGACGGACAGACGGACATGGCTATATCGATTCCGCTATCTATAACGATCCAGAATATATATACTTTATGGGGTCGCAAATGAAAAATGTGGAAATTACAAACGGAATGACAAACTTATATATACCCTTGCCACTCATGGTGAAGGGTATAAAAATGGATAAAATCGGGGAATATTTGGAAGCCCGGTTACCAAAAAACTGGAGTAGGGTGGGTAAAAATGTTGAAAATTTAATTTTCAAATGCGAATATCTCCTAAGCTATAAGAGATAATTGATAGGTTTTATGTAGTGCTCGACGAGGAGATTCTATATGTGTAATTTTTTTTAAATCGGAACACAAACGAAGAAATAGGATCATTTTAAAAATTGAACATACCCGAGGTGTCCTACTTTGGGAACCTCTGGTCCCGCTCCTGGTGGGCTCATGAGGTCCAAATTCAAAACTTCATTCAAATCGGCGTAAGGGTTTAGAAGTTACAGATTTATTTCCCTCTTTTTTTATTCTCATACCACTGTGCGACGTGATGTTTGCGTACCCAGACTTTAAAAAAGAATTTGTCCTAACGACGGATGCTTCAAATTATGCTTTATCGCCTTTTTATCAAGAACTCTTAGCAAAACGGAAGAAAACTACGCCACAAATGAGTTGCCGACGGTCTATCTAGACCATCTAATGAAAACTCTCAAATAAACACTTTGACTGCAACACAACATAATGACGACAGTTCATCACAAAATTTGATACAATTCACAGACGCTCCAATAAACGCATTTAAAAATCAAATTATTATATCAAATGAAGAAATTCAATCATCTCATAAGTTTGAAATAGTATTCCCAACATATCACAGGCACACTTTAAATGAACCCAATCCTACTACAGAATCTCTCACACATCTTTTAAGAAAATTTTTAAACCCCTCAGTTACTAATTGCATAAGAACATCTAACGAAATTTTATGAAAATTGCAAAAAATTTATAGAGAAAACTTTACACAATACAGAGTTAAATATTCTCGGAACATTGTAACAGATCTAAAGAATGAAGAGGAACAAGAACGTGAAATAATAAATGAGCATAACAGAGCTCATAGAAATAGCGTGGAAAACAAAACCCAACTTCTTACAAAATTCTACTTCCCTCAAATGCATTCAAAGATAAAAAAAACAAGTAAGAAAGTATGGTTGGGCTTGACCCGAGTAAAAGAGCAAAAAATGTTTTCTTTTAAAATTTCAATAATTTATATTTTTGAGTGATTTTCGGAAGTGGGGTTATATGGGGGCTATGACCAATTATGGACCGATCGTAACAAAATTTGGTAACATGAATTTTGTGTATATAAAACTTATTTGGAGCGGAATTTGTGGAGATACATACATAAATTAAACATTTATGACCGATAAAGTCTAATTTCGGGAGGACATTCGTATGGGGGCTAGGTGAAATAGTGGCCCGATTTCAGCCAGTTTCAATAGGCTTGGTCCTTTTTTTTTTTTTTTTTCATCATTTATTTATTGTATCTTCATTATTTAATGAACTAACAATAAGTGGTTCAAATCTTATATCTAATATTATTTAATTAGTCCAGCCAGTGCCGGACGAAAAAATTTTGTGTTCATGGTTGTTTTGGTTAAATTGGCATTCTTCCTTCTAGATTAGGTCTGCTGTGTCCCTCCTTCTTAATCGAGTGTGGCCACGGTTATCTAATATGTTGCGCGCCAGCGGGTTTGGGTGAACTTCAAGTTTTTTTAAATATTTTTGTACGTTTTTCGAGATTTCAGTTTTTACAATGGGCACGTTTAGATCTTTGTGTATATTCGCGTTTTTGATATACCAGGGGGCAACTGTGATCATTCTTAGAAACTTGTTTTGGCGTCTTTGGATCTTTTCTACATTTGACGCTGAGGCCGTGCCCCATAACTGTATGCCATAACACCATATCGGTTTTATGATCATGTTATAAAGTAGAAGTTTACAATCTAAACTAAGCGTGGAGTTTCTGCCAATAAGCCAATTAATTTGAATTGATTTCAATTTCATTTGAGTCAACTTTGCATCTATATGACTTTACCATGTAAGGCGACGATCGAGATGTATTCCGAGGTATTTCACTTCCGATTGTTGAATTATTGTTTGGTTATTGATATGAATAGGGGGGCATGATTCTCTACGCAATGTAAATGTAATGTGTGTACATTTTTGCTCGTTGACTTTAATTTTCCATTGTTTTAACCATTTTTCTAATTCAAATATGTGGTTTTGTAAGTAACGAGACGCTTCTTGAGGGTTTTCATGAATGCTTAGAATAGCAGTATCATCAGCAAATATTGATGTATGAGTGCGATTGTTAGTTGGCATATCAGACGAATACATTAAATATAAAAAAGGTCCCAGGATACTGCCTTGGGGGACTCCAGCTTCAATGGGTTGTGCAGTACTTAAAAATGTTCCATCTTTAACCTTAAATGTTCGACCAGTTAAATAGCTTTCCAACAGCTTATGTGTGTTTGCCGGTAAATTTTGACTCAATTTGTATATTAATCCAGCATGCCATACCTTATCAAACGCTTGAGAGATGTCGATGAAGAGTGCAGAACAGTATTTCTTTTCTTCAAACACTTTTCTCACCATACTGTGACTGCGACGGCTACTGTGACTGCGACGAATCAGACGAATACCCCGGGTCTGGTAGTCGGTGATGCTACTGGGGTAAACAAAACGAATAGTTTTTTGACTAGACAGGAAAGAGTGACCATGGACGACAGCGACGACAACCTCTCAGGTCTGAAAGGGTTAAACCTTTATGAGACTGATGAGGAGGACTTACTCATGGTGTCCTCCGAGCCGCTAAAAGCGAATGAAGACGTACATCCGGAGGCCCATGACCCTGCAAAGGGAGACACAGAACAGAAAAACAGGAAACAGGACTCAGAACAGGACGAACGGAAAAGGTTGGCGGGCTACAAACGCTCTCTCCGGTATGTCAGGACGTTGGACTCGCGAGATCCCGCGTCTTTGACCACCAGGGAAAAGCGTTTGCGGCGTAAACATACCTACCACATACAGAAGTATGAGGCCATGCTAAATACTACTGTTGTGGAGGTAAGGCCAGCCAAGACTAAGACCGAACCAAACCAGAGCAGGCAGGTGATCACATCTAAACATGTGCCCCATGCCAGCACTGGACCGAACACGATCATCGTCTCGGAGGATCTTGACGTACGCCCATCTACATCAAAGAGGGCCACGTCGGGGCCAAAGAGAGGTGATGACCAATGCGGCACGACGAAGTCTGCTAGCACAACACCCAAGGTGCTGTCCGCAATCTCCTCTACTCGAGGAACCGCGATGGCTTCCAAAGGTACAGCAAGCAGGCCTAGTATTAAGCGGCAAAGGTCAGGTGAAACGCAGGTGTCTGAGGGTAAGCGGCTGAAACCATCAACTAGCTTAACATCAGCACCTGAGCTACAAGTAGCCATCATAGATCGTAGTCAACCTGATGGGAAAATGACTACGGACAGATGGCTGCTTCTGGAGGAGAAGATCTTGCGGGCACTAGTGGACGAACTCGCATGCAGTGAGGATGATTCCTTCACTGCATTCGATGGCGCCAAATGGTTAAAGGGTGTCAAGATCATCGGGTGCGGTAACGAGAAGGCCCTAGGCTTTCTCAGTAACTGTATCCGAGGAGTTGGCGAACTCTGGCCCAACGCAAGAATCGAAATCGTCCCACTGGATCAAGTACCTTTTCGTACGACGGTGAGAGTGTGGGTCCCTCCTCCCCTTTTGGAGGACGAAGCCACGCTAACACTTATAAAGCGTCAGAATAAGGAACTTGGTACAGAGGACTGGACGATTGAACGAGGGCGCTCTAGGGACAAAGGAGAAGGCAAGGATCTCTGGATCAAAATTGGTTCAGAATCCCTCCGACTCCTGCGTTCTTCGCAAGGCGTCATCAAATACGGGCTAAACCAACTCCGGTTGATCTTGCCCGCGGTGAAGCGCAATGATGAACCCAAGCGGCCTGAGAGTGGTACAGATTAATCTGCACTACTCCGAAGCAGCATCGGACGATTTGCTGCGCTTCATGGAGAAGGAAGCTATCCACGTGGCCTTAATCCAAGAACCCTGGCTTGTAGCCAGTAAAGTTCGAGGCGTCCGGTCACGAAACTATGTGCTCCTTTCTCCGAACCCTGAAGGTAAAGTAAGGAGCTGTATTTTGGTCAGGAAAGACATTAAGGTTTTCCTTCTATCTAATTACAGTTCTGGTGATTTAACGGTAGTTGCACTAGAGCGACAAGGGTTACCAACCCTAATCATATCATCTGCGTACCTACCATACGACGAAGCTAATCCGCCCTCACGTGCCGTACGCACACTTGTAGACTGGTGTAACACAAGGGGCCATGATCTCATCATAGGATGTGATGCTAATGCCCATCATACTCTGTGGGGGAGCTCGGATATAAATGACAGGGGTGAGTGTTTACTTCAATACCTTCTATCTACTAACCTAAGTGTTTGCAATAGGGGTAATATACCAACGTTCTTCAATAGGATCAGGGAGCAGGTCATTGATATTACTTTGGTAGGGAACACTGACTCAGTTAGAATTCTTGATTGGAGAGTTTCACTCGAGTGCTCATTCTCCGATCACCACAGGATAGTGTTTACGATACAGCTTACACTGGATAGGGAAAAACCCTTTAGAAATCCTAGGAAAACCGACTGGGTCAAATTCTGTAATCTTAGTGACACCATACCACATCCAGCAATGGATAGATTAAATGGTACACGGGACTTGGACGACTCGGTGGATTTTCTATCCAGGTCATTAAGGGAAGCCTACTATGCTTCGTGTAGGGAGCGGCAGGGACCTAGGAAATTCCGGCAACCATGGTGGAATCCTAGACTAATGCAGCTAAGAAAGGAATGTAGAAAACTTTTTAATAAGGCGAAGAGGGACCAAGACTTGTTAAGCTGGGACGATTATCGTCAAAGCTTCAACACTTTCAAGAGGGAAACCAGACGGGCAAAGAGGGAATCTTGGGAGCGTTTCTGTGGGGAACTGGAGAATACCACGGAGGCATCGCGTTTACGAAAGGTACTATCCAAGGATCCTGGTACGCCTGGATTCCTGATGAAACCGGATGGTAACTTTACTGAAAGTAGTATCGAAACTTTGGAACTGCTAATGGAGACACACTTTCCGGGTTGCAGGGATGATGAAAATGAGGTATCCGCTTCGGAGCATCTTGCAGCTTCTCAAATCCACATAAGTGAATTAGTTAGATCCATTGTTAGCGTGGAGAAAATCTCGTGGGCGGTGTCATCTTTTAAGCCCTATAAATAACCAGGGCCAGATGGCATATTCCCAGCGTTACTCCAAAAATCGATTTCAACCATCATGCCATGGCTTATAATGATATTTAGGTACAGCCTGGAAACAGGATACATCCCTAAAGAATGGAGAGAGGTTACAGTGGTATTTATCCCCAAAGCGGGAAAGGTAAACCACAGTACCGCAAAGGACTATAGACCGATCAGTCTGTCATCGTTTTTATTGAAAACACTGGAAAGATTGGTCGATATCCACGTCAGGAACATCCTCTCCCCTAGGGCACGCATACCTTAAAGGCAGGTCGGTGGAGACAGCCTTGCATGACGTTGTCGGAACTATAGAGGGGACACTTGACAAGAAGGAATATGTTATGGCATCTTTCTTGGATATAGAGGGTGCGTTTAATAATGTGAACATATCCGCAATAGTTGATGCACTGGGTGACTTATGTGTTGATCAGCGGATAAGGAATTGGACAGAAAATATGCTTAGGAGCAGGGCCATTAACTCTAATATGGGTATTGGTAGGACAAGGAAAGTTGTGACAAGAGGCACACCACAAGGTGGGGTCATCTCTCCACTTCTGTGGAATCTTGTCGTAAATAAAATCCTTTTCAGGCTCAGTAGGATAGGTACCAAAGTAGTCGCATATGCTGACGACGTTGTGCTTCTTATTCAAGGGAAGTTTCTTCCCACAATAAGTGAACTCATGGAATCAGCGCTCAGCGTTCTGCTATCATGGGCCAAGGAAAACGGTTTGGGTGTTAACCCTGCCAAAACCGAACTGGTTCTTTTCACCAGGAGATATAAAACTCCAGAATTTAAACCTCCACGACTGGATGGTACTTTTCTGAAGTTTTCAAGCGAAGCCAAATATCTTGGCGTAATTTTGGACTCTAAGCTCTCGTGGAAACGTAATGCTGAGAGTCGAATGAAGAAGGCATTATGTGCCTTCTATATATGCAAGAAAACCTTTGGGAAGAGATGGGGTCTTAAACCATACATTGTACACTGGATGTACACCGCAGTCATAAGACCTATTTTGACCTATGGGGCTCTTGTTTGGTGGAGAGTGGTGGACACTAAGACTCACCTCTCTATTCTAAACAAGGTACAAAGATTAGCATGTCTTGCAATTACTGGCTCTATGAATTCCACACCTCAGGCCAGTCTAGAGACGATGCTAAATATAACTCCCCTTGATATATATATCAAATGCATTTCTGCTAAGTCTGCTCTACGACTCAAACAGTCGAGCGGACTGAAGCACGATCGTATTGGTCATGGCACCATCCTACAAAAGATAGGCAGGCCAATCATAGGGAGGGAAACGGATTATATAATACCCACACCGAATTTTGATAGAACATTTAGGATCAGAATACCGACAAGGGATGATTGGGCCGCGAACTCTGTCCTAAGAGATGACGTGATCTCAATCTATACTGATGGTTCAAAGACAGAAAGAGGCACGGGCTCGGGAATCTTCTCAGATGAGCTGGACCTTTTGATGTCTCTTCGATTACCCGATACCTGCACGGTTTTCCAGGCAGAGATTTATGCTATTGATACAGCCGCGAGAAGAATCCGGGAACTGAATCTCGAAAATTCGACCATACATATCTACTTGGACAGCCTGGCATCAATCAAGGCTCTTAACTCCAACGTGATTAGGTCGAAATGTCTTCTCAATTGTATCAAATCACTGGCACAACTGACACAACATCACGTGGAGTTGATATGGGTTCCAGGACATGCGGGCATCCGGGGAAATGAAGTATCTGATGAGTGCGCAACCAACGGGTCGTCCCTGGACGTATCTCTTGCGCAAAGGGATATTCACACTCCCTTGGTGACAGTATCAAAATTGATAGATGAATGGGCTTTGAGCGAGACGGAACTCAGGTGGTCAAATATCATCACTTGTAGAATATCCAGAATGCTCTGGCCCAAGCTGACAGAGGATAGAACTAAGACTCTTTTGTCTCTTAGTAGGAATTCGATTAGACTTCTCACGGGTATAATTACTGGGCACTGCATGATTGGACATATGTCGGAACGTATGGGTTACCCACGTTATGGCTATTGTAGAAGTTGTTTAGATGAAGAGGAGGAGGAATCGGTACAGCACCTTCTATGTGAATGCCCAGCCTTACAAGAGCATAGACTACTACATCTTGGTAGAGCTCTTTTCCATGATCTGGACTGTCTCAGGGATGTGTCACTAGTGAATATGATTGGGTTTATTAGAAGTACCGGCTGGTTCCCATAGGGACCACAGACATCACATAATAGACGAAACTAGGGAGGGAAACTATTCTCACTTTATGTGTGACATTTTCAGCATAAGGGAATAGTACTTCTAAGGGTACCACAATGGGCCGCAAGGCCTCCGAGTGAACTCGCTAACTTGCGAGCAACCCACGTAACCTAACCTAACCGTAATCTAACCTTTCTCACCATATTTGTTCGATAGTACTGTGTTTTCTTCTAAATCCAAATTGATGATTCGGAATACAATTGTTTTCAGTTAACATCGGGTACAACTTGTTCATAAGTATCTTCTCAAATAGCTTTGATATATTAGACAATAGGCTAATGGGTCTGTATGATTCTACTTTTGTGTGATCTTTTCCCGGCTTGGGTATCATGGTAACCAGTGAAACCTTCCATTCTGGAGGATAATATTCAAGTCGTAATATAGCATTAAAAATAAAAAGAATTATTTTTATTGCTATCCGGGGTAGCTCCATAAGCATCTTGTTGCTGATCTTATCCATACCAGGCGCTTTCTTGGGATTTAAATCAGCAATAGCAATTTTGATCTCTCGAATCTCAAAACGTAGGGGTACGGCTGCTCCAAAATAGGGTGCAACAGGTGGCAACTCAATTGCTTCGTTTGATGTGTTCGGTGTAAATACTTTTTTTAAATGATTAACAAACAGATTCCCTTTTTCAGTATCATTTCTTGCCCAACCACCACTTGAATTTCGCAAGGGGGACTTACATATAACGGGTCTTTTAAGATTTTTTGTTGCTCGCCATAATGAGTAATCCGATTGCGGGGTTGCGTCCAGGCTTTCTAAATATTTATTCAATGATTCCATTTTTCGAAATTCCAAGAGCTTTTTAAGTCTTTTTATACAATCTTTAAGCTTTGATTTTAGTTGGGGGGATCTGTGCAATTGCCATTCTCTTCGAAATCTTCTTTTTTCATTTAAGAGCCGTTCGACATCTGCAGAATTAATTCTATTATATCTGAATTGTCGGGGGGTTTGGGTAGCATGTTGAGCAGCCATTCTGAGATTTTTATCGAAATTGATAAGAGAGTGATCGATGTTTTCTTGTGTTCTTAGCGGTATGTTTTCCGAGCAATGTGTACTGAGGTATTTTTTATATTTGAGCCAATTTATTCTTGTGCCTGCCATCGCTAAATTACCAGTGGGGCATACAATTTCTAGGGGGCTCAATTTGTTGGTTTCTTAAAAAATATTCGAGTTCGTTTTTGTGTTGGCGTATGCCGTTTGCATTCCAAAAACATATTCTTAGGCAGTTCATGGTCTGTTAAGCACAGCCTGCAATAACATTGATTGCATCTTAAGCATTTCTTGCATCATGTTACTCATTGAGTTTGTAAAGTTATTTACCGATTGCACAAGAGTTTCTATTGTAGATTCTAGTCGGGTAAAATTGAAAATTGGCGTTTGCTCTCTTACCTCTGGGTTCATATTTTCGTTTTGGAGTTAACGGACTTGCGGCTGAGTTTGGTTGTTTCTAAGTACATTTGCATATGTTACTTTGTTGTCATATGTCTGTTGCAACGGGGGGTAGTTCAAATTGATGTTATTTAATGGCTGAGCGGGGAAAATCTTTGGTTTCTGGCTTTGTGATTTTTTAACAATTGAGTAGACAGGACAACCCCTGTAGTTTGCTGTGTGGTTACCTCCGCAATTGCTGCATTTTTTTATTTTAGGATCATCTTTAGATTTGTTACATTGGGATGTGTTATGCAACTCCCCGCAAATGACACATACTGGTGGCAATTTGCAATATGCCTTGGTGTGTCCATATTCTTGCCAATTCATACATTGAACGGGGCCAACTCGTTTGTGTGGTTCTTCTACCGTAATTTTACGATGCAATAAGTACTTCAAGTTATATATGGGATGTGTTTCATTTTTTTTCAGGTTTATGTCACCGGGTTCAAGTTCAACACGGAAGAGTGGTTGGGGTATTTTTTCGCTCACCGTTTACACTTAACCTTCGCTCACTGTTTTCGTTGAAGAGACTCATTTAAGAGTATTTGTAATTACTTTCGTTAACACTCTTGATCTTTATTTAATAGTCAATGCACAAAAAAGGTTCAAAAAAAGAAAAAAATACCTATAAAGAATTTTTTTTTTACTTATTTGTCTTTTAGTTGTTCTTTTGATTTTTTTATTTATTAATATTATTAAAAAAAAGCGTCCTTTCGCGTAAATAATAAACAGGTGATATTTATATTTATTTTCCGATAGATACATTAAAATAACGAGTTAACTCGGAGTTAAAATAAACACGTCCGAACTGAACTAGTAAGGCTTGGTCCTTGAGCCGAAAAAATAATATGTACCAAATTTGATCGAAATATCTTCAAAATTGCGACCTGTACTCTGCGCACAAGGTTTACATGGACAGCCAGCCAGCCAACAAGACGGACGGACATCGCTTAATCGACTCAGAAAGTGATTCTAAGTCGATCGGTATACTTTAAGGTGGGTGTTAGACTAATATTTTTGGGCGTTACAAACATCTGCACAAACGCATAATACCATCCCCACTATGGTGGTGTAGGGTATAATTACTGATCTTTGCAAAATCTGTACGATAGACACCCTAACAAGATTGCAATTCAGGAACACCTATTCCACATTACCCCGGATAGATCATACACATTGACATTTTCATCACAGAAAAGAAAACCATACTTACCGCTATAGACAAACTTTCTAAATTTGCCCAGGTTAAAATATTAAGATCTCGAGCTGCTGAAGATATTAAAGAGCCACTTAGAGAGATGTTGCTTTCCTTTGGTATGCCACAAATAGTAGTCATGGATAATGAGAAATCATTTAATTCAACTTCAATAATTTTCATGCTAGAAAATCAGTATAAGATAAAAGTATTCAGGATACCCCCATACAGTAGTAGCGTAAATGGACATATCGAGAGATTCCACTCTACGCTGTCAGAATTGATGCATTGCATAAAAGCAGGAAACTCTCATAGTACCTTTTCGGAAATTTTACATATGGCTGCTTACGAATACAATAATTCTGTACATTCAACTACGAAGAGAAAACCCTTTGACGCATTTTTTTAGGTAGAGTTACAACAGATCCCCAAGAATTGGAAAAAACTAGACTAGGTATCATCTAAAGACTCACGGAAAAACAATTAGGAGACATTAACTACCACAACAAGAAAAAGACTATACCGAAGATTATGAACCCGGACAGACAATTTTTGTAAAAGAAAACAAAAGACTAGGATCAAAACTCAGTGAAACATATAGAAAAGAAACAGTTAAAGAAAACAAAAACACTACAGTTATAACTGAATCAAGAAAGACAATACACAAAAATAATATCAAGAATTAAATCAAATTTAAATTTCAGATTACTTTTCACATTGGTTTCGGCCGACGTTAAAATTTTGGACTATTCCAATTCACAAATAGTGACTATGAACTCCGGACTGGCGAAACTACAAATAGGAATCTTTAAACTGATTCACATCATTGAAATAGACAGATATCAAGAACTAATAGACAACCTTCACGAAACCCTACATAATCTCATATTATCCACCCTTTACTGAACCATGAATTGACAGAACTACAGGCTTACTTAGACCGATTGAAACCGAAAACAAAAAGGTCCTTAAACTTTATCGGTTCCGCTTGGAAATGGATAGCGGGAAACCCCGACCACGAAGATCTTGAAATCCTAAACCAAAAAACAAACAGACTGCTGAGAAATAATAATAGACATGTAGTAATTAACAAATTAACAATAGAAAAAGTTAATGATCTTACAAGTAGAACGAATAATTTATTGGAAACATTTAAAAAGAATAATAGTAATAATAATTCTTTAAAAGAACAATTAATAACCCTATTAAAATATAAGTTAGATATTATAAAAAACAAGTAAGAGTGCTATATTCGGCCGTGCCGAATCTTATATACCCTTCACCAAATTATACTTCAAAATTTTAAATATTTTTAGGTAAACAAAATTTAACTTTTTTTCCAGTTGTTTTTTGAATTTTTTGGAAAAAAAAATTTTTCGATTATTTTAAATTTTTTTTTTTTTTTAAATTTAAAAAAATTTTTTTTTTTAAATTTTAAAATTTTTTTTTTTTAAATTTTAAAATTTTTTTTTTTTAAATTTTAAAAAATTTTTTTTTTTAAAATTTTAAAATTTTTTTTTTTTTAAATTTTAAAAATTTTTTTTTTGTTTTTTAAATTTTTTTTTTTAAAAAAAAAAAATTCGGGTTCAAAATTTTTTTCCCGATTTTGACCCATTGTAGGTCCAACTTACTATGGTCTTATATACGTCGTTGCAAATGTCTTTGAAATATCTATCATTAGATATCCATATTGTCTATATTAATGTCTTAGTAATCCAGATATAGGTAAAAAAATAGGTCAAAAATCGAGGTTGTCTTGGTTTTTTCCTCATATCTCAGCCATTTGTGGACCGATTTTGCTGATTTTAAATAGCAAAATTCTCGAAAGCATGTCTGACAGAATTATTGAAGATTTGGATCCCGAAGATATCTGGGGTCTTCAGAAAACTGATTTCAACAGACAGACAGACAGACAGACGGACAGACAGACAGACAGACAGACAGACAGACAGACAGACAGACAGACAGACAGACAGACAGACAGACAGACAGACAGACAGACAGACAGACGGACATGGCTTAATCGACTCCGCTATCTATAAGGATCCAGAATATATATACTTTATAGGGTCGGAAATGAAAAATGTAGAAATTACAAACGGAATGACAAACTTATATATACCCTTCTCACGAAGGTGAAGGGTATAAAAATAATAAATATCCAACACGCCATACATTGGGCGAAAGTAGGTGTAGTTAACTCATTCATGCTTATGCATTAAACACATTGAAGACAGCTGGCTTCCGACTTCAATCTGTCAAAAATAGAATACACACGTTTATATGAAGACGATTCTTTTGACGACAGCACAACTTCACGACGACACGACTTCGTTTGCTGCTGCTGCCCAATTAGGCTAATTTCTATTTTTGTCAACTTCAAAACAGAAATAGTGTTGCTAATATAATAAAAAATGCAAATCAAATTAGTGCTTAAAAAATATATTTTTTTTTACTTAATTAAGAGAAGTTTCTGATAACCATATTGAAATAAATTAATAACAGGTACATAAATTATTACCACATATATATATTTACTCAAAATAATTGTTTAAATCTTAATTACTTTAGAATTTTGTACGGTTATTTTTTATTAAAGTAAAAAATTAAAGTGACACCACTGAATTATAAATCAGCTGTTTACTTTGAAGCTGTCGTCTTTAAAAGAATTCGCCGGCTGCCGCACGACTGCAACTTCAGCCAGCAGCATTTGTGTTCGTGAAGTCGTGAAGCCTGCTGTCTTCAATGTGTTTAATGCATTACATCTAATCATTAGTGAAGATTTTATACCTTTTGTAAACTTAGAACAGGCATTTGAATTTGCCGAAATAAAAATAGCTTCAGATCATAATTCACTTATCTACATAATAAGTATTCCAATGACAAATGTTTGTGCATGTAACAAAATTATAGTAAGACCAATAAAATTTGGAAAATTTATAAATAAAATAATATATAAAAACATTCTTATATGCGATAATGTAATGTATGGTATGAAAAATGATTGTAAAAGTTATAATAATATTACTGTTTGCAATTGAAATAATTTGGACAACTTGGAAACTGATACGTGTTTAGCAGTTTTAATCCAAAGTAAACCCGCAAATTGCAGTTTGATAGCTAACCGAGATACGCCCTCTATCGAAGAAGTAGGACCCGGAACGCTTTTTCTAAACCAATTTAATGGCACAATTCTCATCAACATTGAACCACAGAATCTAAATGGGACTTATGTGATGCCATTTTCTAATACTTCTGTAATTATAAATGATAAAATCTACAACTTTTTCGATAGGACACAATTACAACCATTACCTGCTATTTTACAACCTAGACATTTGAACCAACATATAGAGGAAACCTTATCCCTGGAAATGGTAAAAGAAATAAGAACAAATAACACGGAAGAAATTGATTTGCTAGATATTAAACATACAAAAGGCTTTGCAGTAAATTTCGGATTTTGCCTAGTTGCGATATCCTCCATAGTCGCATTACTGATCAAGATGAAACCTTGCAAAAGGAATACCAAATCGGTGATCATTCCAACGGTAATTAACACAATTCCATCGATTCACACATCCATGCCTGAATTGTCAGAAAGGAAGCAATCAGAACATAACGGCATAACCAGAATCGCGGATATTCCATACTTTTGACGAACGAGGACGTTCGGAATTAAGAGGGAAGGTGTTAACACAAAAAAAGTTGAATTCCCCTAATATAAATATTTGCGAAATAATAAAAACTGCTAACGCAGCTCCAGACGTGTTCCAATTTACCAATATTGCAAAACAATTACATTCTTCATTACCATGCAAATTAATATTTCAGTTTAAGTTATTGTAAGAATAAATTAAACAATTTTTGTTAGTTCTAATTAAGAATTGAATCAATAAAGTTGTATTTTTTTAATAAACAAAATACAAAATTTATTAACTTGTACATACCTTCTTTCAATAAATTTCACTTCATTAGAGTGTTTTGTTCTTAAAATTTAATTTTATTATTCATAACGTTAGCTTAGGGCCTAATTCAGAAAGACAAAAGGAAAACGACTTTAAAATTTTGGTATGAAAAACACTCAAAAATTATTTGAAGACAGTGATTTTCATACAAAAATTTTAAAATCGTTTTCCGTTCGTGTTTCTGAATTAGGCCCCTAGTGTAGAAAGTCCTTTTGAGAAATATTACAGGATAGACAAAAAACGTTCTAAAATCCATGATTTGATATCTGATAATGGAGTTTTATTAATTACTAGCTAAAACCCGGTGTGCTTCGCTACCCGTACCGTAAAGATTTACAATATATTTAGTCTATCTAAAACAGTGATGTTCAAAAATAAAAATGAAGATGTATTGGTGAGAGAGCTACCCAGCAAACATAATGTCAAACACTTAAAATAAGAACAAAATAAAGAATGTTTAGATTTAGAATTTTTGCCAGATATAACCGATTTATTAAATGAATGTAATTTAAATTTTAAGGAAATAAACGAATACACATTATACGGCAGAAATTCTCTAATTTTTTTTATTTATTTCTGACATTGTTGTTTTGTGTTCAATTGTAATTGAAACGCGTGTGTTTGCTTTGCTTCGTCCAAAAACCAACCAACAACAATGCTTAATGAATTTCTGAAAAAATGAGACATTTGTTACGCTCTTTTAAAGAGAATAAGAATATGTGTGTTGTTACTCAGCGCGAAAGCACAATGAAATGAACATCATTGATCTAAAATTAGTTTCTGTTCATGTGAAAAACATGGATTTTCTAGATTTAGTCCGCAAACTTGCAAACACTGACGTTGGGCTTTATCAATTGTCATTGCAAATACTAAGCAAATAGGAAACTGTAATCGAATAAAATCAAATGGCATTTCCGAAGTTATAATTCCCAGTTATAAAGGTCGCTCCGATTAGATTGTTCATTAATTGCCTTACTGTAAGTCGAGTGCCATTACAAATACGCAAACAATCATACAAACAAACAAACACACATTGACTTTTATATATATATAAGGGTTTCAAATGTATACATACAAATTTTAGCATTTACTTAATATTTTTGGTAGTCCGCGCATTTCTGTACTAAATATTAATATTGATAGCTGCTATAGCTGTCCCTATATATAATTTTTCATCACATCTATGGGAGGTGCCACGCCCACTATTGCTATTTTGCCCATTTTTGGCCTAAATAAGTAGTTCATACAAAATTTTAACGCTTTACATACTACAATTATACAGATAGATATGAATTTTAGTATTTAGATTGTTTGGGAAGTGCCACGCCCACTATTTCAGTCCGCCCATTCTTGTCCTAAATATTAAAATTGATGGTAGAATATCCGTACAAAATGTATGGATTCTATCTCTTATTGTATCCCATATATTAGATTTTTTAAATAATCATCATATGGGAGGTGCCACGCCCTCTGTGGCTACTACTCCCATTTTGCCGTAAATATTTAAACAAACAGTGGAATTGCTCATGCAAAATTTGAGGACTATAGCTATTATAGTTTCATAAATATTTGATTTTAAAAATTAACTTTGTATGGGAGGTACCACGCCCACTTAAAATTTCAAAACAAAAAGTAGCCTATAGCTCCTTCCAGACATACATAAATATACTGTAAAAATTTCAAGCAAATCGGTTCAGCCGTTTAGCCGTCTATAGATCCCAAACTAAAAATAATAAACATACATACATACAGACACACATTCACTTTTATATATATAGATTTGGTATGATTTATAATGACAAATAATCACAGCTAAGAAGTAGTGCATAATGCTTTCAAACAGCAGTGCCTCTCAAACTGTAACATATCTGTGGGCATTATTAACATTGAATAAAAGCTTTGAGTTGATCATTGATCGTAGGTATGGCAACGCTGAATGTTTGCTGCGACTCGTATATTCGAATTCGAATATACGAGCTTTGACAGTTAAAGAACATTGTAGAAAGTTTACAAGATATGGCGTGTGTGTTCGAAAGCTCTAGAATATACGAGCTTTGACAGTTAAAGAATATTGTATAAAGTTTACCAGAGATGGCTGTGGATGTGTGTTCGAAAGCTTTGACAGTTAAAGAACAATTTAGAGTGCAGATGGCAGTGTTATAAATAGTGGCAGAGGTTGCAGTCGTGAGTCAGTTTATCAGAGACGCTTTTCGAATAAACATCAACTGAGTGCCTTAGAGTGTGCTGTATTTTTCAAGTGAATTCGTGTACATTATAAATTGTGTCTGTATTTCTTCGAATTTATAAAGGTGTATACAAAACATTGAGTGACTATTTAATTCTGTGGTTGTTGTACATTTTAAATAAATAAAGAGTTGTTACAATTTTTAAACTACTAAACGGCTTTTATTTGCAATCAAAAGTATCCGGTTTATTAAAAGGAAATAAACCAACGTTTTGAAAAGGTTAAAACGTAACAATATATATTTAGTAACATATTTATACTCAATTCCATTTGACTGAGATAATAATTTTGAAATTTTTACAAAATAAAATGAACTTAGCACTTTTGTATACTTATAGTTATTTAATATTAAACATTCCTGACTACTAAAAACTACAAATATTAAAGCTGTGTATACGTTATAGGAAATTTTATGTTTTCTACACATATATGACGGTTAACCGGTTTTTTCGATGTCGGTTAACCCAAGGGGTATTTAACCAGGTGGCAGCGTAACGCCAGCTGACTGTTTTTTGCACTACTCATGTTTACCTTCTGAAATGTCAAAAACTTGTTTACAAAATTTATTATAAGAGTAAAAAGATTATATTATATTTAAAAAATTATGTTTTTGTCACCGCTTTATGTGTAACATATTTTAAAGTGCCAAAAAAAAACTATTTCATATTAAAAAGTGTGTTTTTGTGAATTTTGTTTTTGACAGTTTAGAAGGTAAAAATGACTGTTGTTATTGTATGCTGTAATTGTTGTAGTTACGCTGCCACCTGGTTAATACATCTTGGGTTAACCGAAATACCGGTTTGTTAAAAAGGCCAATTTTCGGTTAACCGATAAACCGGTTTTTTAAAAAGTCTGTTTTTTATAAACACTAATAATCAGTTTTGCCAAAACGGCGGTTTTTCAGCTAGATCTGGAGGTATTTTTTCGTATTTAGCGGGTCTTTTGCGGAAAAAACCGCTAAATGGTTTTTCTAGCTGCAAAATATTTTCAGTTGGCGGTTTTTAGCTCTTTTTTATATCTTGTATTTACGTAAATGAAACTAAAAAAATTAAATTTTACGAATATTTTTTAAGAGTATGCCGATTTTTCTATGTGTTGTCGATAAATGGTGCGAAAATACAAATGCAATGGAAATATTATGTCTGAAAGGAAATCAGAAATAAGACAACGATGTGTTGTACATTTTTGTATATCGCTGTTGAAGCAATTGACTAAGGTCATCGTTTTTACTTTTTGCTTTTTAAAAACCGAGACATTTTGTCAAAAGTAGGTAGTTTTTCAATAAACAATGTATTTCAATAAAAAAAAAAATGTTATTCCATATTAGGAACAATTTGGACGTTGTCCAGACAATTTTCAATAACATCTAAAGCAAACGAACTATAAATCATGATAGTGGGCCACTGTTTCGAATGAAAGTGAGTGACTGACTTTCTTTCGCTTAAGTTTTCTTTCGACATTGTAGGCCAGGCTGTAAACTTTCCAACTTTCATGAATGGTAAACAATCGATAAACGAAAACATAACTTGATAATGTAACAAAACCGATTACTCGGTTTTGAAGTTATTCACTGTTGGCAGATGTGCGCCTATGGCGAATGATCCCTTTTCTACCCCATGTTCAATATAACTGTTTTATGCATTAAACACATTGAAGACAGCAGGTTACACGACTACACGAACACAAATGCAGCTGGCTGCAGTTGTAGTCTTTTAAAAGTAAACAGCTGATTTACATTTCAAACAGCTGATTTACATTTCAAACAGCTGATTTACATTTCAGTGGGACCACTTTATTTTTTTTGTTTTTACTTTAATAAAAAATAATTCCAAAGTTATTAAGATATGGTTATAATTAATTATGTACCTGTTATTAATTTATTTCAATATGGTTATCAGAAACTTATCTTAATTAAGTAAAAAATGCATATTTTTTAACCACTAATTTGATTTACATTTTTTATTATATTAGCAACACTAGTTTTGTGGTTGACAAAAAATAGAAATTAGCCTAAAGACGACCGTTGATGAAATGTAACCGTAATGTTGACTTAACGTAACACTTTATAGGGGGTCAGACGGCATGTATTGCTTGTGTATTGGGATATGTATTCGACACATATGGAATTCCATGTGTATGTCAAAATTCACTTTATACATACGATTCATAATTTCCACGTTCAAACGTACATATGTAATTGCATGTGACATAACCTCTATTAGTTTATATGTTTGTTGTTTTTAACAATATATTTATTTAAAACATTTTTAAATAACAATAAATATATTCAATGCAATGAAACTTATTTTGTTATGATTGAATCAATAAAGTTGTATTTTTTTAATAAACAAAATACAAAATTTATTAACAGGCTCCCAACTAGGGTTGCCAGATTCAGATTTGCAGAAAGCTGGACATTGGGGTCTAAAAAGATGGACAAATCAAAAAAAAAAAACTGGACATTAAAAAAATTACAGAGAAAATGTTAATTTTGGTTTTGTGTAAATAATTTTTATTAAAATATAATTTTATCCATTGTAATCAACATACACACAGCCTCAAAAGTGAGTAAACACCCCCGAATTTTTTTATGTTTTTAGGATCATGAAAATCATTATAGTCCGAATTAAATCTTTTATTTCACAACCGAATCTATTATTCAACTCATTAAACATTAAAATTTGAATCGATGAATAAATTTTAGGATTTTCATTATCTTAAAAAAAATCAAATATTTTTAGGTGTATACTCACTTTTGAGGCTCACTGTATATATATGTATTACACGGTGCTAGAGTGAGAAAAAACTTGGAAAACGAACACTCCCAAATTCCGAAGTTATTTTAAAAAACCGTTTTAAGTGATGTTCGTCAATTTATCGACCAGAAACTCAGTCAGTTTTTGTCCGATTTTAATTTTTTAACGGGTTTAAAATTCATTATGCTTTAAAATGTCATGCAGTTTTTGATATATTTGTAAGTTATAAGTATTGTTTTTGTTAAGAATATATAAAAAAACTAGATTCATCAACTTTTTTATTTTAAGTAGCTTTTCATTGCTTATTTTACTTTGAAAATAGTAAAATTTAGTTCCTAACAAAACATGGTTTCATTCAACTTTTCATTAATACTTTTTTTAATAAAATATTTGTAGAGTTTTTAGTTTAATTTTTTCGAACTTTTTCGAAAATGTTTTTAAATTTTTGCAAATTTAAACCGATTTTAACGAGTAATGTCTCGTTTTTTTCTATATACAATTTTCATTAAAACATTGTACAAAAAAAATAGGTTTTCATAGAAAATACATTTGATTTGATGAAAGCATAATTCTTTGCTATTCTATAACTGTTTAAAATTTTTTGGTCTAAAAATGTTTTATTAAAGTACTACAGTTTTTTCAAAATAACTCAAAATTTTTAGGGTGTTTCAAAATCTTTGAAAACGGTGGTCTACAATCCCCACTTGTTCGCTTTTCAAGTTCTTACAAAAAGTGTTTTTAGCAGTGTGTTAATTTTAAAAATTTAGAATCACAATTATATATTTTCATTTCATTCCTTAATATTTATTTAACTAAACTTAAATTTGTTCGGTTCAGTCCATGATAAACATATGTATATTATTAAATACTAAAAACTCTGCCACTTTATTTCGTTTTTGAGCTTACGCATTTTGGCCAATTCCAAACCTAGAGGTTTGTCAACAATTTTGAAAATCTTTACAAACTTCCTCTAAATTAGTTCGTATTAATTTTTCAGCTCTAATCAGGTCGAATGACATTCGGATTATTTCTTTAGTATAAAGATTGTTTAAAATAGTAAAAACTCTTTCACAAAAAGCATTGCTTACTGGTATTGAAAATACGAAACATACAGCTTTTCTTAAATTCTCGAATTCATTCCATTCACCTTTGGTAAAACCATAGCATTTCACAAATCTCTTGGTATTTGTTTATAAACTTCACGAAGGCTGCAGTAATTTATATATGTATAGTTTATCGTTATATATTTCTTCAGATATTTGAAGGTTTTGGGGAAGCTTTTGTAAATCTTCCCAAGAAAATATGTTTTTTTTTTTTAAATTTAAAATGCTATTTTTAAAAAAAAAAACGTATTCACATAGCTGACCGCAGTTTTTTAAAAGTCTTCTACTTCAGTCTTAAAAATTCATTAGGCGAATTTTTTTAAAATGCTGTTAACTTTGGTGCCAACAAATTTTTCATTTATTCTACTTTTGAGGTTATTTATAAATACGGTCATTATATCGAACAACTCTAAAACTGTACAAGAGTCATTCTGAACAGCTAAAATAGTTGTATGAAATTCCTGCATTATGTTTTGCATAAAATATAACTCTGATAATCCTTAACATTTACATTCTTCTTCTTTGACATCATTATCAGAAATTCCATATGACACGTATTCCCATAAATCTTTTTACTAATTAGTAGTAAGTAAATATGAAGTAATAAATAATATAGATATTATTGTCGAAAATTTCAATTTAGCTGGACAAATGATATTTTAGCTTGAAACTGGACAGGCATCAAAAAAGCTGTACAATCCAGCCAAATCCAGCCAGGCTGGCAACCCTACTCCCAATATAAAAGGATCATCACCTTTAATAAAAAACACCCCATAGGCTGTAATTAAAGGACGATCCACAACCAAGGACTTCTAAAAAGTACCCCATAGGCTACAAGAAGGAAGAAATTGGATAAGCACCCACAGGATACGCAAGGAAGAAAAGCACCCCAAAAGGCTGCAAAATAACAGCGAGAAAAGGACCGGTAACAACCATCCGAGTAAAGCCAAAAGAGAAGTTGCTGACACCTTAGTAGGAGCTAAATTCAAAAAGGATCTGGTCGGACTCCAAGCTTTGCTATGAAAGCTGTTACATTATTAATGTAAGAACAATAATATTTAATATCCTATATTTAAGAAAATAAATAATAAAACTGTTGCGATTCCCACGGGACCCTCCAACAGAAATTATAAAATAAGTTTCACATTAGTGAAAGTTAAACATTTAAGTGAAAAGTTGAAAATTTTTAAAGATATTACCTAGACTTAATCAAAAAGAAAGAAAACTATAAAAAGTTTGATCCTATTATTATCTCTCAGAAATAACTAGCAAATAAAAATGTCTAATCCAAGCAATTTAGTCAGACCCCCGGTTTTGAACATACCAAATTTACAAGAAGCAGGTCGCGTAGATAACCGTATTGACAATTTAGAAGAGACAATGGCGGGAATTTGCGCACAACAGTGCCAAGTAGCAATAAAGAACTTCATAGACCCTAACTCGAACATAGGATTTGAAGACCAGACAATAGAAGACAGATATAGGAATAACTTGACGGACTTGGACAAAGTTCCTGATGTTTTGAAATGTATAAAGAAATTCTCTGGCAGTTGTAGTGAATTCAGCTCTTGGAAAAAAGTGTTGATAGAATTCTCAAATTGTATGATTCAGCCAAAGGCAATCCGAAATATTTTGCGATTTTGAGCACAATTAGGAACAAGATGACAGGCAGTGCCGATGCCGCACTAGAATCCTATAACACACCCTTAAATTGGGATTGTATCTCAAAATGTTTAGCATTACATTATGCTGACAAAAGAGATCTGACAACACTGGAGTACCAAATAAGGCATTGGATGCCTTCACCAGAGGTTTAAGAGGTAATTTATCCCTGCACGTAGGTATGAAAGAACCGAAAGATCTTCCACAGGTACTCCATTTGTGCTTGAAAATGGAGAATCAATTCGCAAGATCACATTTTGCAAATTTACATAACCAAACTAACAAAAACAATACCAGACCTATGTCTCAACCGCCAAATAGAGCACAACAGCATGATAAAAATGAGAAAACCTTTTATTCCCAATTGGCTTTTATGCCACAACCTTCTTTTAATCATTATCAATACAGACCACAACATTCATTTAATCATTATCAATTCAGACCAGCAAATCCAATGGGATATTACAAAAGTTTCAATCAAATGCCACAGGCACAAGGTTATCCAAACCCAATGTTAATTCCTCCAAAACCAATTGCACCAAAGCCTCAACCACGTTCAGAGCCCATGAACGTAGACCCTCCAATGAGGACAAAAGCTATCAATTATATGAACAGACCAGCTCAGAACAATCAAATGTTCGGGAAAATACCACCCATACAGTCTGAACAATTTCGAAACCCTCCTAAAATTCAAAGGAATTTTCATTTAGAGACAGAAGAAGGAATAAATACGAACGATGAATATTATCAGGGTCAAGAACTACAATACGATGAAGAGGAAAAACTACCATCATTAGACGAGTACTTACAGAACCAACCGGACACTTCTGAAAACTTAAACCAACTCGAAACCCAGGACTTCGCGGACATTAATTTTTTAGACTAACGAATTCGTCCTTACCTTACTTTGAGTGTAAGACAAATACCGGACAAACTTCCTTATCGACACCGGTTTAAACAAAAATTACATACAATCTTGTTTAGTTCGAAATCCATTACCAAATCAAAATCCCTTTTTTGCAAATTCACACACACCTTTATAAATTTATTTGGAAAGCACGCCGATAAAATAAAATTCTTTTTGCTACCAACACTAAAATCATTTCATGGTATCTTAGGAAATGATAGCCTTAAGGAGCTATCAGCTATCATTTACACAGCAGAAAATTACATACCAATAAATAGAACACTTAAAATTCGAATAAATCAGAAGATCTAAGATCATTCCTAGGACTTTCAAATTATTATAGGCGCTTTATCTGGTACTATGCTAAAATTGCTAAGCCCTTGACAATGCTTTTAAGAGGGGAGGCAGGACGTTCGTCAAAACATACCTCAAAAAAGATAGAAATTAAGCTCAACCAGGAGGCAATAGATGCGTTTAAAAAATTAAAAACCACATTGACTTCAGACGACGCACAGTGGTATGAGAATAAAAAAAAATGGAAATAAATCTGTAACTTCTAAACCCTTACGCCGATTTGAATGAAATTTCATATGCGCAAAGAGTGTAGTCGAGTTTAAGTTTTGAATTTGAACCTCATGAGCCCACCTGGAGCGGGACCAGGGGTTCCCAAAGTAGGACACCTCGGGTATGTTCAATTTTTAAAATGATCCTATTTCTTCGTTTGTATTCCGATAGCTTAGGAGATATTCGCATTTGAAAATTAAATTTTCAAAATTTTTACCCACCCTACTCCAGTTTTTTGGTGACCGCATTTCCAAATACTCGCCGATTTTATCCATTTATCTTTTATAGGATTAACAATAGAACTATATATGAAATAAAGAAAGAAGTGTTTAAAAATCATAGCTGAGTCCAAAGTTACATGCATTTGAATTTAAAAAAATTAAAAAATGCGATTTTTCGCAATTTTTTTGGGAAAAAAAGAACTTTTATTCTTTTTAAGTTATCTAAAAAATTTCTAAGAGGATGTATAATGAATTTGTACGTTTTGAAAAGCTAACTTTACGCCAAATATTTTAAAGGAAAAAAAGATTTATAATTTTTGATACCGACAATAAGTTCTTAATTATTTTGTAAAGTGTTCCGATAACGCCGCGGTATGGATATTATAGCCAAAAAACGAAAAAAAAAACAATTTTTGGGATTTTTCAAGATTTTTTTGGGAATTGCGGGATACTTGATAACAAATTTCAAAATTTGTTTTTATTTTTCCATTTTAAATAGAAAAATCTACATAACTGTGAAATTTCATTAAAAAATATTCATAAATACAAATTTTATTTCAATTTGAAAAATAAGTATCTATGCAAAATTCATTTTTGGTCATATTTTTCAAAAAAAGTATTCCATGAATTTTTTAATTGTCAAAAGTTATATACATTTTTGAAAAGTATACAATATCCTCTATCCATTGATATATTACATGTCTACCTTGTGTTTTTTACGTGTCAAATAAATTAGGGAAAACTTAACAACTCGCTTAGAATTGCTTTTTTATGAATTTCAATGTTAGGTGGGGTTAATTAAGAACTTATTGGGCCATCTAAAATAGGTTACTATATTTTGATATCGAGTATGCGATTTGAGAATTTTTGCCCTAAAGTTGAATTTTACATAAAAAATAGGCATTTTTTGAATGGACCTGATCCCGTCGGTATCAAAAATTATAAATGTTTTTTTCATTTAAAATATTTGGCGTAAAGTTAGCCTTTCAAAAAGTAGAAATTCATTATACATCCTCTTAGAAATTTTTAAGATAACTTAAAAAGAATAAAAGTACTTTTTTCACAAAAAAATTGCGAAAAATCGCCTTTTTTAATTTTTTTAAATTCAAATGCATGTAACTTTGGACTCAGCCATGAGTTTTGAACACTTCTTTCTTTATTTGATATATAGGTCTATTGTTAATCCTATAAAGGAAAAATGGATAAAATCGGGGAATATTTGGAACCCCGGTTACCAAAAAACTGGAGTAGGGTGGGTAAAAATGTTGAAAATTTAATTTTCAAATGCGAATATCTCCTAAGCTAAATGCGAATATCTCCTAAGCTATAAGAGAAGAAATAGGATCATTTTAAAAATTGAACATACCCGAGGTGTCCTACTTTGGGAACCCCTGGTCCCGCTCCTGGTGGGCTCATGAGGTCCAAATTCAAAACTTCATTCAAATCGGCGTAAGGGTTTAGAAGTTACAGATTTATTTCCCTCTTTTTTTATTCTCATACCACTGTGCGACGTGATGTTTGCGTACCCAGACTTTAAAAAAGAATTTGTCCTAACGACGGATGCTTCAAATTATGCTTTATCGCCTTTTTATCAAGAACTCTTAGCAAAACGGAAGAAAACTACGCCACAAATGAGTTGCCGACGGTCTATCTAGACCATCTAATGAAAACTCTCAAATAAACACTTTGACTGCAACACAACATAATGACGACAGTTCATCACAAAATTTGATACAATTCACAGACGCTCCAATAAACGCTTTTAAAAATCAAATTATTATATCAAATGAAGAAATTCAATCATCTCATAAGTTTGAAATAGTATTCCCAACATATCACAGGCACACTATAAATGAACCCAATCCTACTACAGAATCTCTCACACATCTATTAAGAAAATTTTTAAACCCCTCAGTTACTAATTGCATAAGAACATCTAACGAAATTTTATGAAAATTGCAAAAAATTTATAGAGAAAACTTTACACAATACAGAGTTAAATATTTTCGGAACATTGTAACAGATCTAAAGAATGAAGAGGAACAAGAACGTGAAATAATAAATGAGCATAACAGAGCTCATAGAAATAGCGTGGAAAACAAAACCCAACTTCTTACAAAATTCTACTTCCCTCAAATGCATTCTAAGATAAAAAAACAAGTAAGAAAGTAATGTCGGTCAAGCCCGACCATATAATACCCTACACTAAGTAAAAGAGCAAAAAATTTTTTCTTTTAAAATTTCAATAATTTATATTTTTGAGTGATTTTCGGAAGTGGGGTTATATGGGGGCTATGACCAATTATGGACCGATCACAATGAAATTAGGTCATGTGATTTATGTCTATATTAAAGTTAACTATGTTGAATTTTGTGTGTTTACCAACATTTTTAAGCGATTTATGCACGTTAAAGTGATTTTCCGAAGCGGGTCTATATGGGTGCTATGACTAATTATGGACCGATCGTAACAAAATTTGGTAACATGAATTTTGTGTATATAAAACTTATTTGGAGCGGAATTTGTGGAGATACATATATAAATTAAACATTTATGACCGATAAAGTCCAATTTCGGGAGGACATTCGTATGGGGGCTAGGTGAAATAGTGGCCCGATTTCAGCCAGTTTCAATAGGCTTGGTCCTTGAGCCGAAAAAATAATATGTACCAAATTTGATCGAAATATCTTCAAAATTGCGACCTGTACTCTGCGCACAAGGTTTACATGGACAACCAGCCAGCCAGCCAACCAGACGGACGGACATCGCTTAATCGACTCAGAAAGTGATTCTAAGTCGATCGGTATACCTTAAGGTATGTGTTAGACTAATATTTTTGGGCGTTACAAACATCTGCACAAACGCATAATACCCTCCCCACTATGGTGGTGTAGGTTATAATTACTGATCTTTGCAAAATCTGTAAAGAAAATAAATACGATAGACACCCTAACAAGATTGCAATTCAGGAACACCTATTCCACATTACACCGGACAGATCATACACATTGACATTTTCATCACAGAAAAGAAAACCATACTTACCGCTATATACAAACTTTCTAAATTTGCCCAGGTTAAAATATTAAGATCTCGAGCTGCTGAAGATATTAAAGAGCCACTTAGAGAGATGTTGCTTTCCTTTGGTATGCCACAAATAGTAGTCGTGGATAATGAGAAATCATTTAATTCAACTTCAATAATTTTCATGCTAGAAAATCAGTATAAGATAAAAGTATTCAGGATACCCCCATACAGTAGTAGCGTAAATGGACAGATCGAGAGATTCCACTCTACGCTGTCAGAATTGATGCATTGCATAAAAGCAGGAAACTCTCATAGTACCTTTTCGGAAATTTTACATATGGCTGCTTACGAATACAATAATTCTGTACATTCAACTACGAAGAGAACCCTTTGACGCATTTTTTTAGGTAGAGTTACAACAGATCCCCAAGAATTGGAAAAAACTAGACTAGGTATCATCTAAAGACTCACGGAAAAACAATTAGGAGACATTAACTACCACAACAAGAAAAAGACTATACCGAAGATTATGAACCCGGACAGACAATTTTTGTAAAAGAAAACAAAAGACTAGGATCAAAACTCAGTGAAACATATAGAAAAGAAACAGTTAAAGAAAACAAAAACACTACAGTTATAACTGAATCAAGAAAGACAATACACAAAAATAATATCAAGAATTAAATCAAATTTAAATTTCAGATTACTTTTCACATTGGTTTCGGCCGACGTTAAAATTTTGGACTATTCCAATTCACAAATAGTGACTATGAACTCCGGACTGGCGAAACTACAAATAGGAATCTTTAAACTGATTCACATCATTGAAATAGACAGATATCAAGAACTAATAGACAACCTTCACGAAACCCTACATAATCTCATATTATCCACCCTTTACTGAACCATGAATTGACAGAACTACAGGCTTACTTAGACCGATTGAAACCGAAAACAAAAAGGTCCTTAAACTTTATCGGTTCCGCTTGGAAATGGATAGCGGGAAACCCCGACCACGAAGATCTTGAAATCCTAAACCAAAAAACAAACAGACTGCTGAGAAATAATAATAGACATGTAGTAATTAACAAATTAACAATAGAAAAAGTTAATGATCTTACAAGTAGAACGAATAATTTATTGGAAACATTTAAAAAGAATAATAGTAATAATAATTCTTTAAAAGAACAATTAATAACCCTATTAAAATATAAGTTAGATATTATAAAAAAATAATAATAAATATCCAACACGCCATACATTGGGCGAAAGTAGGTGTAGTTAACTCATTCATACTTATGCATTAAACACATTGAAGACAGCTGGCTTCCGACTTCAAGCTGTCAAAAATAGAATACACACGTTTATATGAAGACGATTCTTTTGACGACAGCACAACTTCACGACGACACGACTTCGTTTGCTGCTGCTGCCCAATTAGGCTAATTTCTATTTTTGTCAACTTCAAAACAGAAATAGTGTTGCTAATATAATAAAAAATGCAAATCAAATTAGTGCTTAAAAAATATATTTTTTTTTACTTAATTAAGAGAAGTTTCTGATAACCATATTGAAATAAATTAATAACAGGTACATAAATTATTACCACATATATATATTTACTCAAAATAATTGTTTAAATCTTAATTACTTTAGAATTTTGTACGGTTATTTTTTATTAAAGTAAAAAATTAAAGTGACACCACTGAATTATAAATCAGCTGTTTACTTTGAAGCTGTCGTCTTTAAAAAAATTCGCCGGCTGCCGCACGACTGCAACTTCAGCCAGCAGCATTTGTGTTCATGAAGTCGTGAAGCCTGCTGTCTTCAATGTGTTTAATGCATTACATCTAATGAAATAAATATTGTTAAAGAAATCCGTGTGGAGTTATCAGTCTCCCATCGGACGCGTCCCAGGTGGCGGATAGGGGGAGCAATTGCCTAGTCTAGTGATACTGTTTCCTAAAACATGTCATTAGCCCTGACAAATGCTCGAGCAATATCAATATCTTGAGACACTTTTTCTAACAAATGGTCTAAACTTATTGATATGGCTAGGTTTCGTAAAACGGGTTGTGATAGCCAACTATATAATATTGTGACACATTTTTTTTTTAACAAATGGGCACAGTAGGATATAATTGGTGCTAGGGTAATGCTATAACTGGCGATACATTTTAGAACAAATGGTCGCCTAGCGATAGTGCTCTTTTTATCTTTCTTGTTTTACTACCCGCGGACCAAAACTGTTCTGTCCTTTCCCTCTGTCTTTTCTCTCTCTCTTTCTTTTCCCCCACTTGTAAGGTTAACGTGGTTGGTAGCAGTGCCGAGAACCTGAATGGCTAATTAGTGGTTAAAGAAGATTAGTCGATAACAGCTCCCCTCCGGTGCTTATGACACGGGCCGGTTGTAATCTCTGTCTAGTCTATGTACGCCGTCACTGCATGGATCCCCTTACGTGCCTACTCGTGGGACCAAAAATGAACACAAATAACAACAACAACAACACAAACAACAACAACAACGCCCTGAAGAAAACCGTTGATCTCGGATCTTCTTCAGAAGGCGACCTACTAGCCTCTAGTCAATAGACTCTGGTCGCAATGTCAGGCAGCTTGGGTGACCGTCACAGCACTCTACTGCCCTCCAAAAACTTGACAAATGCACCTCTTCAATCGGATGCCAAGACTGGCGACCAATTGAAGAAGAAAAGAAAAAAGAGGAAGAGTCAGAAAGACATCCTTAAATCCCGTTACGCCAAGGCGATATTCATTCTTGACAAGATTGACAAGAATGCTGCCAGCGGTGCCCCCCATGAGCGTGATGAAGAAGATCGCGCTAAATACCAGGCTGTGGTAGATGAGTACCAAAAGTTTTTGGATTCCGTACCCAGTACATCAAAGGCAGCAGCCGAAGAAACAGAGAGGTCCAAGCACAATCGCTCTCAGACAGAGGGTGAGAAGTCGCCTAAACGGAGAAAGGTTGTCGAGAAAAAATCCACTCTGGGACCCACATCAACCACGACTACATCCGCCAGACGGCCCTTCAACGAGGTGGTTAAGGACCATCTTCTAATGGCTCTGGCGACCGAGAAAGACGGCACCATCAATCCTGTTGTAACAGAATGGGGTGCTATCGAGTCCAAATTAACTGAACTCGTGATGGAACACGTGTTCGCTAATAGGACTGGTACAGCACCTCGTTTTGACTCTGGTGAGATTCACCGGGGCTACATGGTAATCAAATGCATGGACGAGTTCTCAAAGGACTTTCTTAGCAAGTGCATCGCAAAGATTAGTGGTGCATGGGAAGGTTTAAGCCTTAAACTGATCCCTGCTCAAGAGATTCCAATGAGACCGCGTGCACGTATTTGGTTACCGAAGATGGCAACCGATGCGCATAAGTTGGTGGAGTGTCTGAAGCTACAGAACCCCGACATCCACATGGATGACTGGTCCATCATCCGCACCGAGCAAGGCGATGGCCACACATGCCTAATCCTCGCCATCACCGAATCGGGCTCTGTCGAGCTTGAGAAGGCGGGCTTTAAGCTGTTCTTCGGAGTGAGGGACGCCAAGGTAAAGGTGTTCAGGCCTACAGGTACGGCTAGCGGTGAAGCGGATGAGATTGAAGCTGCAAACTCTCTGCTCACAGAAATGAAGCTCTCCGAACCCCCCCCCAAAAACCAACAATGGCGCTTAAAATAGTGCAGATATATCTGCAGCACTCGAAATGTGCTACAGATAACCTTCGGGTACTCTTAGCCGAAGAGGACCTGGACATTGGGCTGGTGCAAGAACCCTGGGCTTCTGACTTGGACGTGAAGGGGTTCCCGGCCTCAGCATATAATATCCTCTATGCAAGAAACAATGGTAGGCCAAGATCATGTATTATTGCCAAAAAATCTATTAACATTTTTCTTTGTACGCAGCTTAGTTCAGAAGACCTTACAGTAGCTAAGGTCGAGCTACCGTGCAACAGAAGCTTCATGATTGCCTCAAGCTACATGGCACATGAGAAGACAGCTCCTCCAGTTGAAGTGAGTGCTCTACTGTCCTCTGTTGGGGCATCTGACGATATCATCCTGGGCTGTGATGCCAACGCCAGGCATTCAATCTGGGGTAGCAGCGAAATAAATGAAAGGGGTGAGTCTTTACTTAATTTCATTAATTCCAATAAACTAAGTATATGTAATTCTGGTAATACGCCAACATTCATGTTTCCAAGTTCGGACAACTATAATGGATGGGAGGAAGTATTAGATATTACACTCATAAATGATAGGTCTAAGGTATCAGTAGATAGGTGGAGGGTATCCAAAAAAAGGTCGTTCTCTGACCATAACTGGATTCTCTTCAATATTAGACTTCAGAACTCGACAGAGAAAATACAATTTAGGAACCCAAGAAGGACAGATTGGTTCAAATTTAAAGGGATCCTTAAACACAAACTTAAGAATATGCCAGTTGTAGAAGATTCGATAACTGGTCTTGAGAAAATAGAGGAAAACTTTAGTAAAACTTTAGTCAAGGCTTTCGAAGTTTCCTGTCCAGTCACTAAGGCTAAGAAAAGCTTCCCTCCATGGTGGAATTCTGAGCTATCTAAACTACGTAGGGAAACTCTTAGGGCCTTTAACATTAGCTACAATAGTAAATCATGGCAACCATATCGTGATCAATTGAAAGCCTACAAGAAAGCTATAGTAGTCGCAAAAAGAAACTCATGGAGAAGCTTCTGTGAATCTATAGATAATACAAAAGACTCTGCAAGACTTAGTAGAATTCTAGCCAAGGGGCAATCCAATCCTACTTATATCAAAAGGAAGGATGACTCCTGGTCTGAATCCTCAGCAGAGTCACTTGACATCCTACTGAATACTCATTTCCCAGGCTGTAAGGATGTTGCTACGGACTTTGAGAGGGAAGGTAGGACTCTATTCAATATCGATAGTTATATCGTCTCCTATGACAGGATATCATGGGCGATTGACAGTTTCGCACCTTTCAAGTCTCCCGGGCCGGATGGTATATTGCCAAAGATGCTACAAAGTGCAAAAAGGCATATCATTCCCTGGCTTCATAGAATTTTTACGCTCTGTCTCTCCCTCAATCACGTTCCGGTTAACTGGAGGAAAGTTAAGGTCGTTTTTATTCCCAAAATTGGAAAAAGAAGTCATGAGAAGGCGAAGGACTTTCGTCCAATTAGTCTTTCATCTTTCCAGCTTAAAACGTTGGAAAGACTCATTGACGCTCACATTAGGCATCGCCTAGAGGGTACGACACGGCTCTCTAATAGTCAGCATGCCTACCTTAAGGGCCGCTCTACAGAGACAGCTCTGCACGAGGTCGTAAGAGTTGTAAACAATATACAATGGCAGCCTTTCTGGATATAGAGGGTGCTTTCAATAATGTTACCACTCTTGCAATTCAGCAAGCTCTTACTGACCTAGACGTTGAAGAATATATCAATAACTGGTTAGTAAACATGCTGAAATCAAGAATAGTTACAGCAAATCTTGGTAATAGCGTCAAGTCTAAGCAAGTTGGCAGAGGCACACCACAGGGTGGGATGATCTCTCCACTACTGTGGCTTATCGTTATTAACTCGATTCTCATTGATCTAGACAGAAAAGGGATAAAAGTTGTCGCTTATGCGGACGATGTGGTGATACTCGTATCAGGTCTGTTTCCGGACGTGATCAGTGATATTATGTCCACTGCTTTAGGGTTGCTCGATAACTGGGCCACGGTTGAAAAACTGCGAAATCCCCCTTTCAAATAATGCAAAATATCTAGGTATTATACTGGACTCTAAATTGTCATGGAAGCTAAATACTCAACATAGGGTAAAAAAGGCTACGGTGGCCTATTATACCTGTCGTAAGATGTTTGGTAGAAAATGGGGACTTAGTCCCAGCATAGTTAAATGGATGTATACGGCTATAGTACGTCCAATTCTTACTTACGGTTCTCTTGTATGGTGGACTGCAACTAAAAGGAAGTATGTCGTAGACCAACTATACAAAGTCCAGAGATCAGCATGCATTGGTATAACCGGCGCACTAAGAACTAGTCCTTCAGAGGCACTGAACACTATATTGCACCTTGTGCCAATAGACCTTCACATAATGGCCACCTCTGCATGTAGCGCAGTGAGGCTTCGAGCATCTGGCTGTTGGAGATCGAGAACATATGGGCACTTGGGGATTTTGAGCCAGTTGCCTTCGATCGTTCTCCAACCATCTGACTATATTACTCCATCTACAGATTTTAATAGGGTATTTAAGGTCTTAATCCCCTCCAGGAGTGAGTGGGGTATGGGTAATCTCGTGTACAAATATGACACTAGGATATATACAGACGGTTCGAAAATGAGCTGTGGTGTTGATTCTGGCGTCTTCTGTGACGAACCCGAGATAGGTATTTCGTATCGTCTTCCGAATGAGTGTAGTGTTTTCCAGGCGGAAATTTTTGCAATCATGGCAGCTTGCAATATACTACTTGATCATAACACCCGCGGCAATATAGGTATTTTTGTCGACAGTCAGGCGGCACTTCTCTCGCTGAATGCCTACACAAATTCATCTTCACTAGTTAGGCAATGTAGGAACTCTCTGTCAAGGCTAGGTCGTCTATCTGATATTACTTTGGTTTGGGTACCTGCGCACAGGAACCACTACGGTAATGAACAGGCAGACGAACTAGCCAGAATGGGATCTGCCTTAGATATCTCCAATGCGGTCTCAGTAGCAATTCCACTGGGGACTATAAAAGGTATCATCTTCAGACATTTTCTTACAAAGGCTGAGAATAGATGGCGTAATTTAGACACATGTAGGGTAGCCAAGTTGATGTGGCCATCTTTTAACGAAAAACGCACTATGCAACTGATAACCCGGAATAGAAGGGATATATCTAGGTTGATGGCAGTATTAACGAGACACTGGGCATTAGGCAAGCACGCAAATCGCCTGGGACTCCCCTTTAACGACCATTGCCGCAGTTGTAAGGATAGGGACAAGGAGGAAACGACTTTCCACCTTCTCTGCGAATGCCCAGCTCTGAGTGTCAAGAGACATAAATTCATGGGCAACTATACATTGACCAACCTTGGTGAGGTAGCCGGGTCTAAACTCAATGACCTACTAAGATATCTCACAGCTACAGGTTGGGTCTAGCTAGCACTTTTTAGTTACATTGCGATGTAAACGACAATACATCTGACGAGTGGTGTGGTCTCATCAAAACGGGGTCCCTTCGACTCTACTTGATTGTTCGCACGTAGTGAACTACCACGTAAACCAACCAACCAACCAATCATTAGTGAAGATTTTATACCTTTTGTAAACTTAGAACAGGCATTTGAATTTGCCGAAATAAAAATAGCTTCAGATCATAATTCACTTATCTACATAATAAGTATTCCAATGACAAATGTTAATGCATGTAACAAAATTATAGTAAGACCAATAAAATTTGGAAAATTTATAAATAAAATAATATATAAAAACATTCTTATATGCGATAATGTAATGTATGGTATGAAAAATGATTGTAAAAGTTATAATAATATTACTGTTTGCAATTGAAATAATTTGGACAACTTGGAAACTGATACGTGTTTAGCAGTTTTAATCCAAAGTAAACCCGCAAATTGCAGTTTGATAGATAACCGAGATACACCAATTTAATGGCACAATTCTCATCAACATTGAACCACAGAATCTAAATGGGACTTATGTGATGCAATTTTCTAATACTTCTGTAATTATAAATGATAAAATCTACAACTTTTTCGATAGGACACAATTGCAACCATTATCTGCTATTTTACAACCTAGACATTTGAACCAACATATAGAGGAAACCTTATCCCTGGAAATGGTAAAAGAAATAAGAACAAATAACACGGAAGAAATTGTTGCGATATCCTCCATAGTCGCATTACTGATCAAGATGAAACCTTGCAAAAGGAATACCAAATCGGTGATCATTCCAACGGTAATTAACACAATTCCATCGATTCACACATCCATGCCTGAATTGTCAGAAAGGAAGCAATCAGAACATAACGGCATAACCAGAATCGCGGATATTCCATACTTTTGACGAACGAGGACGTTCGGAATTAAGAGGGAAGGTGTTAACACAAAAAAAGTTGAATTCCCCTAATATAAATATTTGCGAAATAATAAAAACTGCTAACGCAGCTCCAGACGTGTTCCAATTTACCAATATTGCAAAACAATTACATTCTTCATTACCATGCAAATTAATATTTCAGTTTAAGTTATTGTAAGAATAAATTAAAAAATTTTTGTTAGTTCTAATTAAGAATTGAATCAATAAAGTTGTGTTTTTTTAATAAACAAAATACAAAATTTATTAACTTGTACATACCTTCTTTCAATAAATTTCACTTCATTAGAATGTTTTGTTCTTAAAATTTAATTTTATTATTCATTTCGTTAGCTTAGGGCCTAATTCAGAAAGACGAAAGGAAAACGACTTTAAAATTTTGGTATGAAAAACACTCAAAAATTATTTGAAAACTGAGTGATTTTCATACAAAAATTTTAAAATCGTTTTTTTTTTAATAACGCCAAACGAGGGCTCAATATTTTATTTCATTTAAAAAAATTTGTTTACATATTTAACTTAGTTCTAATCCCGCGAAGCCATTCGGCTTGTCTGCAGGATACAAAAATAAAAATATGGACTCAAATAATTTTATTAAAAAATATATATACATATTATGTTTAGATATTAAAATGTTTAAATTCATTGCGAGGATATAAAATGTAATTTTAATAATGATTTTCTTTTATAAATATTAGTTATATTAAGTAGATATAACGGTAACTTGTTGAAAATTGTAGGTAATATAACGGCTAAGGTGTTTTTGCCATAGTTGTTTCTGTAGCGCTCAACTTTGTATCTTCCTTCAGTACGAAGTCGTGTGCTGTATGTATGGTCTAGTGGTTTTAGGAATCTGTCGTCTTTATAAAATTCATTAAAAAGTGTGGTGTAATATATACTTTTGACGTTGAGTATTCCTATCTGGGTACCGATGTTATTATTTGGGCTGATGTTGTTGCTCCTATTAATGCTATTACTTTCTATATTGTTTGCGTTCAAGTTTCTGCGATTCTGGATATTGGAGTTTGAGGTGTTGTTGTTTGGATAGTTGTTATTCGTAGAGTTGTTTGTGTTTATATTATTGGCTGTGTTACCGTAAACCAGGTCGTAGTTAATAAATCGTTTGTTGTACTGGAGATTTTTAAATAGTATCTTCAAAATTTGGTTTTGTGTTTGTTGCAGCGATTTGCAGTATGTAGAACTGCCCCATGAAGTAATACCATGTCTCAAGTATGATTCAGCTAGTGCAAAATACGCCTGCTTAAGAACATTAAATGTGGTACAGTTGCTGAGATGATATAGGCTGTATGCTGTTTTCCGTAATTTTTTGCGAAGGTATTGGATGTGAGTTAACCATTTAAAATTTTCATCGACATAAACACCGAGATATTTATATGATTTTACCACTTCTATCATTGTTGTACATTTATCAGTTGAATTGGTTTTGTTGACTGTATCATGTAGACATTGGGTATCGTGAAATTTTATGTTTATGTTAGTGTGGGTGATGTGAGGTGGTTTAATGTGCATTAGTTTAGATTTTGATGAGTTTATTACGATCCCGTTGTCATGACACCATTTATTTATATTATCTAATTGGTTTTGCATCACATTAATTGCAGTATCAACATTTTTGTGAGATACTATTATTGCAGTATCGTCTGCGTATGCGAATGTCATGCAGTTTTTTAGCATGTTGATCATTTCATTTGCATATATGAGGTAGAGAATAGGACCTAGTTTTGACCCCTGTGGTACACCGTTGTTCAAGTAGTTTTTGAACCAATTCCAAGCGTTGCCTCTAACGCCATTTCTTTCCAAGATATCAATCAGATTTTCATGTGATAAGGTGTCAAAAGCTTTGCTAAAATCGATGAAAAGAACTAGGCAGTGGTTATTTTCGCTCAAACTTCTATTTATAAAATTAGAGAAATTTCCAAGGAGTTTGTTGATGTTTTTCCCTTTTTGAAAACCAAATTGGTTAGGGTTTATAATTTTATATTTCCTCAGAAAACTAGAAAGTTGCTTCACTATTATTTCCTCTAAGACTTTTTCGATAACCGGGAGAATTGATATAGGTCTATAGTTGTTATAATTGAATAGATGTTTTTAGTAGGTCTGGTATTGTCGCGCTGTAGATACAAGTATTAATAAATGATGTTACTAATGTGGTTATAATATTAGCATTGTGTTTTAAATCTTTTGGCCTGATCCCATCTGCTCCTGCGCCTTTATTGATATTTAGACTTCTTAAAATACCGTACACTTCAATCTCGTTTGTAGGTGATATATACATTGAATTTTGTACTGATGTTTTGCGGAGTTCTAATGTTTTAATATTACAATTGTGGAGTATTTTTTGAACATTTTCATTAAAGCTTTTGGCAAAATTATTAGTTAAGTTGTACACGTTAGTCTTATCTATGTTGGTTACATTTTTACCCGTGATTTCATTAATTAATTGCCATGTAACTCGTGTATTGTTTTTATTTTCTATAAATGTTTGTCTATAGCTGTTTTTAGCATAAATTAATTTTTTGTTTAAAGAGTTTCTGAATTTCTTGTACTCAATTTCATATTTTTTGTTATTTTTATTATTAAGATATTTATTATAAAGTTTATCCCGTATTTCGCAACCTTTTATTAAATCTTCGTTAATCTGATTTGATTTTCTTTTTTTATTATATTTTTTAATTGTTTTTGAGTTTTCATAAATATAATTGAAAGTTTTATATATTTTATTAAAATATTCATGTGCACTTAAGTTTTGTTCAATAATTTGGTTCCAGTTTGTTTTTTGAATATGTTTGTTTACTTTAAAACTGTTTATTTGCGCACCCTGAAAAATTATTGTTTCCGTACCCTGGTTTTTTCTTTTTGTTTTGCTACACCTTCATCTACACAACAAAACAAAGAGTAGTGATCAGAGATATTTGTTCTCACTATTGATGCATGTGTTGTTGTTGATTTGTTTATTCTTATGCATTAAACACATTGAAGACAGCAGGCTTCCGACTTCAATCTGTCAAAAATAGAATACACACGTTTATATGAAGACGATTCTTTTGACGACAGCACAACTTCACGACGACACGACTTCGTTTGCTGCTGCTGCCCAATTAGGCTAATTTCTATTTTTGTCAACTTCAAAACAGAAATAGTGTTGCTAATATAATAAAAAATGTAAATCAAATTAGTGCTTAAAAAAATATATTTTTTTTTACTTAATTAAGAGAAGTTTCTGATAACCATATTGAAATGAATTAATAACAGGTACATAAATTATTACCACATATATATATTTACTCAAAATAATTGTTTAACGTTTAATTACTTTGGAATTTTGTACGGTTATTTTTTATTAAAATAAAAAATTAAAGTGACATCACTGAATTATAAATCAGCTGTTTACTTTGAAGCTGTCGTCTTTAAAAGAATTCACCGGCTGCCGCACGGCTGCAACTTCAGCCAGCAGCATTTGTGTTCGTGAAGTCGTGAAGCCTGCTGTCTTCAATGTGTTTAATGCATTACATGTGCATGATCTATACATGTACTTGTTTTTTTATTTAGATCTTCTCTTGTGCAGTTATTTACAATGCTCTCTAGTTTATGTTTGTTTGTTACTTCAATTTGTATATTTTCGAAGGAGTTAGTAGTTGAAGAGACATTTGTGTGTATAATATTATCCCTTACGTATATAGCTATTCCTCCTCCTCTACTATCTCTATTTAGGAAGTAAGAGTTAAAGCCATCTATATTATAAATCAGTGATGTTCATCCCATACAACAATTGTTTAAAAAATTTAAACACATTTGTTACGCTCTTTTAAAGAGCGTAATAAATGTCTCATTTTTTCAGAAATTCAATAAGCATTGTTGTTGGTTGGTTTTTGGATGAAGCATAGCAAACACACGCGTTTCAATTACAATTGAACACAAAAAAACAAAGTTAAAAATAAATAAAAAAATTGAGAGTATTTCGCCCGTATAATGTATATTCTTTCATTTCCTTAAAATTTAAATTATATTCATTTAATAAATTGGTTTTATTTGACAAAAATTCTAAATTTAAACTTTCTTCATTTTGTTGTTATTTTAAGTGTTTGACATTATGTTTGCTGGGTAGCTCTCACACCAAATATCTTCATTTTTATTTTTGAACATCACTGCGTTACTGTCATTATTTATTATTTGATTTTCTACTCTATGGCGCTTAATCTTACTCATCAATTCCCTTTTCTTATTTAAAGAGTTAAACTCTATTATAACTTTTTGAGATTTTTTTAAGCTATACGAGTTACTGATATCTACATCATTGATTTCAACATTTACTGATGCTGCAATTTTTTTAACAATTTCGGTGGGGGGGAACATTTCGGTTTGTTATGTTTTTTATTTCGATGTTTTTGTTTAATAGTTGTTGTTCCAGGTTGTTTATTCTTTTATCCATGTCTTGTATTTGTTTATCTTTTTCTTTATTGCTTTCGCACAATTCGCTCACTTGAGCAGTAAGGTTTGTAAGGGTATTTGTTATTGTGTTGAGGGCAGTTTCTATGTTTGCGTTTATTTGTGTGTTGTTTTGATTTATGTTATTAGCTAAATCGATCATTGTTGTTTTTATGTCGCTTATATCAGATTTTACTGATGTTACATCGGCTTTTAGACCTGTGGCATCGGATATAACCATAAAAACACTCTTATTTACATCGTTTAGCGATAGTGCCTCTTTGTAGCGTTTGGTGTCATCATTCTCTTCACCATCATCGTCTCGTTGCTGTTTTTGTAGTTGGGGTTGTGTAGAGCAGTAATGTTCAAAAATAAAAATGAAGATATTTGGTGAGAGAGTTACCCAGCAAACATAATGTCAAACACTTAAAATAACAACAAAATGAAGAAAGTTTAAATTTAGAATTTTTGTCAAATAAAACCAATTTATTAAATGAATATAATTTAAATTTTAAGGAAATGAAAGAATATACATTATACGGCCGAAATACTCTCAAATTTTTTATTTATTTTTAATTTTGTTTTTTTGTGTTCAATTGTAATTGAAACGCGTGTGTTTGCTATGCTTCATCCAAAAACCAACCAACAACAATGCTTATTGAATTTCTGAAAAAATGAGACATTTATTACGCTCTTTAAAAGAGCGTAACAAATGTGTTTAAATTTTTTAAACAATTGTTGTATGGGATGAACATCACTGGTGTAGAGCAATCGTCTATTACGATGTGGTAGGCATTGTTGCTGCTAGTTGAAGCCTTACGAGGTTTGCATTTTTGACATCTCCAATTAGATCTTCGCTCAGCATGCATGGTGTCGTATGTTTTTTCTGACAGAGAACAACACAAAGAGAAATGGTAATTCGAATTGCAAGAGAAACACTTTACAAATTTTGTTGGTAATTCTTTATTGCACTGATCACAGAGATTCATTTTGATTTTATATTTTTTGTTTATTTTCTTTTGGTAAAATTAAATATTATTTAATTTAGACTTTATTGTTTATTTTAAACCGTTTTTAAGACAGATTTGGTTATCTTTTTTTTTGCACAATTTAAATTTGTAAGTTTTTAAATTTTTTAAGGAGTTTAAAACACTTTTTTATTTAGTTTTCAGGAGCACAATAAAAGTTCGACCGTTCGCAATGAAAGCTGTAATATCGTTCGTGTTTCTGAATTAGGTTCGTGTTTCTGAATTAGGCCCCTAGTGTAGAAAGTCCTTTTGAGAAATATTACAGGATAGACAAAAAACGTTCTAAAATCCATGATTTGATATCTGATAATGGAGTTTTATTAATTATTTGGTATGATTTATAATGACAAATAATCACAGCTAAGAAGTAGTGCATAATGCTTTCAAACAGCAGTGCCTCTCAAACTGTAACATATCTGTGGGCATTATTAACATTGAATAAAAGCTTTGAGTTGACCATTGATCGTAGGTATGGCAACGCTGAATGTTTGCTGCGACTCGTGTATTCGAATTCGAATATACGAGCTTTGACAGTTAAAGAACATTGTAGAAAGTTTACAAGATATGGCGTGTGTGTTCGAAAGCTCTAGAATATGCGAGCTTTGACAGTTAAAGAATATTGTATAAAGTTTACCAGAGAAGGCTGTGGATGTGTGTTCGAATGCTTTGACAGTTAAAGAACAATCTAGAGTGCAGATGACAGTGTTATAAATAGTCGCAGAGGTTGCAGTCGTGAGTCAGTTTATCAGAGACGCTTTTCGAATAAACATCAACTGAGTGCCTTAAAGTGTGCTGTATTTTTCAAGTGAATTCGTGTACATTATAAATTGTGTCTGTATTTCTTCGAATTTATAAAGGTGTATAAAAAACATTGAGTGAATATTTAATTCTGTGGTTGTTGTACATTTTAAATAAATAAAGAGTTGTTACAATTTTTAAACTACTAAACGGCTTTTATTTGCAATCAAAAGTATCCGGTTTATTAAAAGGAAATAAACCAACGTTTTGAAAAGGTTAAAACGTGACAATATATATTTAGTAACATATTTATACTCAATTCCATTTGACTGAGATAATAATTTTGAAATTTTTACAAAATAAAATGAACTTAGCACTTTTGTATACTTATAGTTATTTAATATTAAACATTCCTGACTACTAAAAACTACAAATATTAAAGCTGTGTATACGTTATAGGAAATTTTATGTATTTAACCAGGTGGCAGCGTAACGCCAGCTGACTGTTTTTTGCTCTACTCATGTTTACCTTCTGAAATGTCAAAAACTTGTTTACAAAATTTATTATAAGTGTAAAAAAATTATATTATATTTAAAAAATTATGTTTTTGTCACCGCTTTATGTGTAACATATTTTAAAGTGCCAAAAAAAAACTATTTCATATTAAAAAGTGTGTTTTTGTGAATTTTGTTTTTGACAGTTTAGAAGGTAAAAATGACTGTTGTTATTGTATGCTGTAATTGTTGTAGTTACGCTGCCACCTGGTTAATACATCTTGGGTTAACCGAAATACCGGTTTGTTAAAAAGGCCAATTTTCGGTTAACCGATAAACCGGTTTTTTAAAAAGTCTGTTTTTTATAAACACTAATAATCAGTTTTGCCAAAATGGCGGTTTTTCAGCTAGATCTGGAGGTATTTTTTCGTCGTTAGCGGGTCTTTTTCGGAAAAAACCGCTAAATTGTTTTTCTAGCTGCAAAATATTTTCAGTTGGCGGTTTTTAGCACTTTTTTATATCTTGTATTTACTTAAATGAAACTAAAAAAATTAAATTTTACGAATATTTTTTAAGTGTATGCCGATTTTTCTATGTGTTGTCGATAAATGGTGCGAAAATACAAATGCAATGGAAATATTATGTCTGAAAGAAAATCAGAAATAAGACAACGATGTGTTGTACATTTTTGTATATCGCTGTTGAAGCAATTGACTAAGGTCATCGTTTTTACTTTTTGCTTTTAAAAACCGAGACATTTTGTCAAAAGTAGGTAGTTTTTCAATAAACAATGTATTTCAATAAAAAAAAATGTTATTCCATATTTGGAACAATTTGGACGTTGTCCAGACAATTTTCGATAACAGCTAAAGCAAACGAACTATAAATCATGATAGTGGGCCACTGTTTCGAATGAAAGTGAGTGACTGACTTTCTTTCGCTTAAGTTTTCTTTCGACATTGTAGGCCAGGCTGTAAACTTTCCAACTTTCATGAATGGTAAACAATCGATAAACGAAAACATAACTTGATAATGTAACAAAACCGATTACTCGGTTTTGAAGTTATTCACTGTTGGCAGATGTGCGCCTATGGCGAATGATCCCTTTTCTACCCCATGTTCAATATAGCTGTTTTATGCATTAAACACATTGAAGACAGCAGGTTACACGACTACACGAACACAAATGCAGCTGGTTGCAGTTGTAGTCTTTTAAAGACGGCAGCTACAAAGTAAACAGCTGATTTACATTTCAGTGGGACCACTTTATTTTTTTTTGTTTTTACTTTAATAAAAAATAATTCCAAAGTTATTAAGATATGGTTATAATTAATTATGTACCTGTTATTAATTTATTTCAATATGGTTATCAGAAACTTCTCTTAATTAAGTAAAAAATGCATATTTTTTAACCACTAATTTGATTTACATTTTTTATTATATTAGCAACACTAGTTTTGTGGTTGACAAAAAATAGAAATTAGCCTAAAGACGACCGTTGATGAAATGTAACCGTAATGTTGACTTAACGTAACACTTTATAGGGGGTCAGACGGCATGTATTGCTTGTGTATTGGGATATGTATTCGACACATATGGAATTCCATGTGTATGTCAAAATTCACTTTATACATACGATTCATAATTTCCACGTTCAAACGTACATATGTAATTGTATGTGACATAACCTCTATTAGTTTATATGTTTGTTGTTTTTAACAATATATTTATTTAAAACATTTTTAAATAACAATAAATATATTCAATGCAATGAAACTTATTTTGTTATGATTTTTCTTTACTCTTTTTTGTTTTGTTTTTTTTTATTTTGCACTCACACAGTGTTGTATTTCAAAATACAACACTGACCCCCTTTTAAAGGGGGGTCAGACGGCATGTATTGCTTGTGTTTTGTGCCATGTATTGGGACATTTTTCCATATGTAAACATGTACATACCGTGTGATCCATATGAAACTTTGTGTATGTAAAATACATGTGTATTACTCGTGACATTTTTTGCAATTAGAGCATGTTCTATTTTCGTGTGTATAACAGTGTTGTATTTTGAAATACAACACTGTGTGAGTGCAAAATAAAAAAACAAAACAAAAAATAGTAAAGAAAAATCATAACAAAATAAATTTCATTGCATTAAATATATGTATTGTGATTTTAAAATGTTTTAAATAAATATATTGTTAAAAACAACAAACATATAAACTAATAGAGGTTATGTCACATGCAATTACATATGTACGTTTGAACGTGGAAATTATGAATCGTATGTATAACGTGAATTTTGCCATACACATGGAATTCCATATGTATCGAATACATGTCCCAATACACAAGCAATAAATGCCGTCTGACCCCCCTATTAGTGCGATTATACAACATTAAAAAAATGTCATATGTTTTTGACATACACAAACAAAATATTTTTCAGTCGGTCAATTGTTTTTTTACATCTCATAATTTTTCTTTTTATCCGCCAGTTTATAGCCTGATTTCTTATAAAAACACGCATTGGCCTGCACCAATAATATTAATTGTTCGTCATTTTATTATAATTAAATTTGATGTTTTTTTTTTAATTTTTCGCGCTTGTCGCTGTTTGACAGGTGTTATCAACACAATTTTTTAAATACTGTTCAAACGATTCAAAATTTTTTTAAGCGATTTATTGTGTGCTGTTTTTCTAGTTAAAGTGAGTACTCTGAGTAGAAATTTTACACGTATTTTGTTTTTGTTTTATTATAAAAACAGCACATTCAATTTTGTTTGGCTATAGTACTTATAAATAGTATTTATTGTTTAAAAGTTTTTTTTGTGATTAATTCGAAGTTTTTTCTTGTGGTTAATATGAAGTCATCCGATAGCAGGCAATTTAGTTTAATAAAAAGACCATGTTAGTGAGCGCAATCGCGAGAATTTTAAAGTTTTATATCGGACTCACGTCCATATCTGTAGTTTTTATATTGTCTCATTTTAAATATTGTGTTATATATTTCAATGCAGTGCATTTAAATTTTGCAGGAACCGAAGTCTTTGAGTGGCAGGTGTTGGGAAAGATCTATATTATTCAACCTCCCATTACTAGTTAATATAATGATATCATCTTAAAACAATACTATGGTCCTAAGTCCTTTATTAGTTGAGTTTTGATGTCTTCCCAGCTGGCGTCGTCTACTAGAAGGTTAATTGAATCTGCCACCTTTCCAGAAAATTTTTGGTTTTTTATAATTTTTAATCCAAAATTTTGAAGTTCATAGTTATTGCCACATACTTCAATCAGATTTTCGACGGTTTTTATAAAAGATGATAGGTGGATTTTTGGACCAAATGGTTTTATTTGGTTAAATTGATTTATTATTTGATCGGTATCCAAGCCAAATGTTGTGTTGTGACTGTGACTGATGTTGTTGTTGATGCTGTTGTAAAATAGCTTCGGCTTGTTGGATTCTCATGTCATACTCCGTTCTCGGTTATTGCATAATTTGCAAGTGAGTTTCTATTTGGTTTTGGAGGGCAGCATTTTGTTGTTGCTGCTCTTTTATTGTGGTATCCTGTTTTAGGATAAGATATTCTAATTGTTCGATGCTTTGTTGTACCACTACATTATTATATGTATATAAAACTTCAGGATTCATTTTAAATTTTTTATTATTTTAATTCTAATTTGTTAACTGGGAAATATATTTTCACTTAATTATAATTTTTTCTTTTAAGTAAAAGAGTTTATTCAGTTTTTATGTTCTTAATAAAATCACCGCGACTGCGCCATTTATGGAATAAAACAACTTCAGTTGTTTCTTTAACTAACTTTATTTTTCAATCTTAAAAATAACTTAAAGCTAAGAATTGCAGCTAATCTGCAATTCAGCATAATCTTATGTCTACATTATGATATGTATATGAATGTGTATGTAGAGCATTCCCACAGCGACTATCCACAATAACAAAACTATGAGGTTGCTCTGACATACAAACAAATACCAAAGTGTATGGTTGTATATATACAACCAGACAGTCTGTCTATTTGGTTATATGTAACTCGGGATTTTAACAATTTAATCTCACGCTTGTACAGTCAGCGTCAAAAGAAAGTGTACAACTTGCTTTTACATTTAAAACGTTTTATTTACATATTAAAAAACAATTTTTCTCCAGTTCTAGTATATTTAACAAAACACTTAATTGTTCTCTTGCAATATATAAACATAAAACTAAACTATTTCAACTGCAACAAAAACAGTAACAACAAAACCAAAAATACTCCATTTTTAACGCGTCAGAAAAAAGTGTACACATTTAGAATTGCAATAAGATTTTTCTAGCTACATAAAAAAATATATTGTTATTCTTTATTTTTGCCTAGATTATAATTTTTTGTGAATCTTGCTGCTAGTCTCATGAGATTTTAAGATAGTAGCTTTTCTTGTTTGATCGCGAGAACTTTAAAACCAAAATGGGAAAACAAACTGCAATTGAAACAAGAAAGTAAGTCATCAAATTTAAAAATGAAGGCAAATCGTCACGTGAAATCTCCTCTATAATAGGAAGAAGCCATAATACTGTAAAAAAAATTATAGACAAACAAAAAAATTTAGAATTTTAGAAGATCAGCAACGTGCCGGAACACCAAAACGCCTTAACAACCTTGAAATACGATCGATTGTGAGAGCAGTGAAGAAAGTATTCACAGTAAGTGCAGTAAAATTATGCGAAGAATTAACAGATTCATCTGGAGTGAGAGTTAGTAACAGTACGGTTCGCCGAGCGCTACACCCAAATGCTCTATATGGTGGAGTTCCGAGAGAATAACCCCACATTTCCAAACGAAATAAAGAGCGACTTCGAGAATTCGCAAACAGGTATAAAAACCAAGAAAATAGTTTTGGAATAATGTGCTGTTTACGGACGAAAGCAAGTTTGAGATTTTCCGAAGTAAAAAAAGGAGTAAAATTTGGAGAAGCAAAAATCAAGAGTTCGACCAAAAAATGTACTATCCACCGTAAAGCATGGTGGTGGTTAGGTGATGGTGTGGGGGTGTATGGCGGCAAGTGGCATGGGAAAACTCATATTTATTGATAGTTTGATGAGCAAAACCGATTACCTAAACATTCTTATAGAAAATATGGAACCCATCATTAGAAAATTAAATCTAGACCGAATCTGGATCTTCCAACAGGACAACGATCCGAAGCATACTTCTTAACTTGTTAAAGAATGGTTGTTGTATCATACACCGAAACAACTGGAACAACCCCCACAGTCACCGAACATTAATCCCATTGAACAACTGTGGTAGCATTTGGACAGACAGATCAGAAAATGAAATATTACCAGCAATGACTCTCTACACGAAATCCTGCAGGAAGAGTGGTTCAACATCCCAACATCGGTGACATCAAAATTGGTAGAAACAATGCCAAGAAGGCTTGAAACTGTTTTAAAACCCAAAAGATGTCAAATAAAATACTAAACACGTTTTTTCTTCTAATTTCCCTAAACTGTACACTTTCTTTTGACGCGTTAAAAATGGAGTATTTTTGGTTTTGTTGTTACTGTTTTTGTTGCAGTTGAACTAGTTTAGTTTTTTGTTTATATATTGCAAGAGAACAATTAAATGTTTTGTTAAATATACTAGAACTGGAGAACAAATAGTTTTTTAATATGTAAATAAAATGTTTTAAATGTAAAAACAAGTTGTACACTTTCTTTAGACGCTGACTGTATATCCTTGTTTAAAAGTTTTTTTTGTGATTAATTCGAAGTTTTTTCTTGTGGTTAATATGAAGTCATCCGATAGCAGCCAATTTAGTTTAATAAAAATATCATGTTAGTGAGCGCAATCGCGAGAATTTTAAAGTTTTATATCGGACTCACGTCCACATCTGTAGTTTTTATATTGTCTCATTTTAAATATTGTGTTATATATATTTCAATGCAGTGCATTTAAACGAAGTCTTTGAGTGGCAGGTGTTGGGAAAGATCTATATTATTCAACCTCCCATTACTAGTTAATATAATGATATAATCTTAAAACAATGTGGTAGTTTTTTTTATCAATAACATACATAAATTTAGTGTGTCTCACTGATGTAGTTTTATAGATATAGAAGTATTAATAATTCATTTGTATGGGGGAACCCGATTCCAACCTCGTAGACCCTTCCGATTTTGGTGGAATGTGTAGTTTGTTTTTAGAATTGCCCGCAGCAAATTTAGTGTGCATAACTATTGTAGTTCTATAGATATAGCACAGTTAATAATTATTTTATATGGTGGGTAATTGACTTCCCCCTCCTATATCCCTAAAATTTTGTTACAATATGCGGATTGGTCTAAGAGCTACCCACGTAAAATTTTGCGAGCGTGGCTATTATTGTTGTTGAGATATTAATATGACCCCACTGTGCGGAGGCCTTCGGACTCAGGCGATTTGCAGCACCGACGAAATTTGTGCCGTTGTCGCACCATATCTTGCTTGGCAGTCCTCTCCTCCCCACGAACCTAGACGAGGAAGATAAAAAAGAATCGGTCATTAAATCAGAAACAACTTCTAGCCTTTGTAGCGAAGCACACAAAGACCACGATGTAGGTTTTTACTGGATGCCTACCCCGAATTCTAGTGGTAGTATAAACCGGTCCACAAAGATCTACGCCACACACCTAAAATGGCCTAACCGCAGTTAGTCGATCTTTCTGTAAATTACCCATAATTTGGATTAGAAGCTTCGGTTTATAGCTACAACACACAACGCAGAGTTAGTTTTATGTAAGTGTTCCAAATACACTTTTACAAAATGCGAGCCTTTCCTAAGAATCAAGGAAAGATATTTCGTCACCTCCTTCATAGAAGCATTCAATAAGAGTCCACCAACGTGAAGTAAATTGAACGAAACACCGTGTTTTTCATATTCTTGAATAAACGGACTCAAAGAGCGAATACAAGATTTTGGAACAAGGCCCTTATGAATTAATTTCAATTCATCTGAAAATTAAAATTTCTGTAGCAGCTCAGCAATTTTTAGAAATGAGTAATTAAACTTTTTAACAGAAAATGTAACCTGACTTTGATTAAAACTCTTCGCTTTAAATTTCCTTATTGCTTTCAGCACATAAGCGAACACTCTCAAAATGTTCGTGTATGAAGAGAAACGATTCAGAGACTGTATCAAACCATTCTCACCAGTTTCAGTTACCACCATGGCAACTTTTGATTTTCTCTAAGGATGCTAACTCAGGGGTTAAATGAAAATGTAAATTTTTCGGCCTGTAAACCAAATAGATTCCGTCAAACCATCAACATCACTCCCACGTGACACAATTTCAGCAGGGTTATCTTTAGAAGACACATGCTGCCAAAAAGGAGCATCTGTCCACTCTTGGACTTCACTTATTCGATTTCCAACAAATGTGGATGGTGAAGACGGATGACTTCATGGCAATTCCAGAAAACGCTCGTCATTTCAACAAAAGTTACTTTTCACTTTCGACGTTCTATATTTGCTGCATTCTAAAATACTAGTGATGACTTATCGATAAAATCATTAAAATTTTTGTCATTACTGAAATAATTTTGTAAACAATGCAAAAAAGTGCTGCTTTTTAAAAGTGTTTTTCATTTGTGCACAAAAACAAAAATACATTTAAAAAAATAAATGAAACCTAAAATAAATAAAATTAAAAATGGATTCGATTGCGTTTTTTAATTATGAAGACAACAATAATCTAAGAAGTCTTCTTAAAAGCTTAAGAAATTACACAATTGAAATATTTGCATTAAGTGATATCTGGTATGTTTACAAAAATTTAAAAAAAATTTCCATTTTAATTCCAAAACTAGTTTCAGGAAAAACTTTAGGATTAATAAGGAAGCATTCCAATACATTTTGTCTGTGTTGGAAGGCATACTTAAACCAGAAACAATAGTGGGATGCTTGCGGCCTAAAGACAAGCTGGCAGTAACCTTACGATTTTTCGCTGAAGGAAATTACCAAAATGGAGTGGGCAAGGACTGGCAACTAAATATATCCCAATCTACATTTTCAAAAATTTTGTCTGAAGTTTTAGTTGCATTTGAAGATGCGCGGATGTACTTTTATCGAAAATCATCTGTTGATGGAACACATGTTAGAATATCCACACCAAAAAATGACCGCCATTTGTACTATAATAGGAAAGGATACCTACCACAGCCTGTGAATGTGATGCTAGTAGTTATATACGCACATATTTCGTTTGTTATAAAAGTACCAAAATGTATATTTTTTATTTAAGGGATGTAACCACCTAAATAGGATAAGCTTTGTAAATGCGACATTCCCAGGCAGCAGCCACGATGCACATGTTTGGAAGCTTTCGATTATAAAAAGGCATTTTGAAAACAGATATCGGCGATAATTTACGCATTTTGGGAGACGCAGGTTATCCACTGGAACCGTGGCTTTTAAAACCATTTAGGTCACCGGCGGTTGGTAGTAAAGAGTCTCCATTATAGTCCCGAAAAGGCAGCACGTATAATAAATGTATGTTGTGCTTTACACAACATAAGAATTCATTTCGCACGACCTGATGAACATTTATATGATATAGAAGAAATGTCTGAAACTGAGCAAGTAATTAACATAGATGAAGACCATGAAAACATTTCCAATGAAGCCATTTTATTAAGAAATGATATTTTAAATTGTTTTTAACGTCATAAAAAAATAAAAGAAATAATTAATTTTTTAACAAACTAAAATTTATTTTAATTAGCTTGAATTCATATACATAGTATGGCTGACTTCCAAAATGTATCAATGCAAAGTTTGTTTGCAGTTCTCCTACGGTATTTTAATTATGTACATATTTAAACTTCCTAAACAAAGCAACTATATACTTTGTTTACATTTACGACATGAAATGAACATAATGCAAATTATAATTTTTTTCACTGAAAAATATATAAAAGTATTTATTTGGTGTTTATATTAAGTTTTTTTTATCCAAAAAAAATAATATAACTTCCATTTGTGAGTTGGCCATTTTCTATATTCTTTTCTTTTTTATTTATGTGCGCAAATAAAAAATTGTCAAAGAAAGCATCAACTATAAAACCGATGCGTGATTGCTTTTTTACTGCGTTCAAAATACTCATTTTCGGCATTTTGAAATAGTATACACAGTAAGCATTTTGTATGCCGGCATTATGAAACAGTATACTTTGTTCAAATACAAAGCAACTAACATTTAGGAAGTCAGCCTATGTATGTAAGTATTAAAAGAACAAATTAAAAATAGTTAACATAAAAGAAAATTAAATTAAGTGAAAAAGTATTTTAGAACGCAATCGGTGTGAACAAACATATGTTTTCTAGTAATCACATCACTAGCGTATAAAGAAAACATATGTTTTTTTTACAATCCCATCTCTAGCGTAGATTAGAACAACAAAATGTAAAAACGGCGCGTATTTGTGGTGAAGGTGAAGTATCGAATAGTCATGATTACCTTTTTAATGAAATGTGGTAGCAGTGGTTTTATCGTGCGCCAAAGCTTGCCAGTAGATGTGCAGCACAAAGTTCAAGTAGTGGCAGCGACTTTACTTTTAATAGGGCAACCTTAGATTTTGCTGTCAATAATATTCTTATATAAATGCAACATCATTATTAGAAGCATCCGAAAAACCATGGACTTCACAATTGACTGTAGAACATGAGTCTACAAACAGTGGTATAACTATTTTATGGCTATCTGCTAAAGAATTCTTTATCTATGACCATGTGGTGTCTAAAGACTGGGGCACAGATTCATCCCAGTTGAGCTGTCTTTTCCACAGTTCTTGCAGAAGAATTTTAGCTATAATTACACTGTGCAACAACCAAAATCGGAATGGGATGAAACTAAAAGCAAATGAAAGCTTACGTTTTGCATAACAAAACTCTCAAGGCTTTTTTTAGTTCAGCGCTAGATTTTTTTTTACACGTATTTGAAGTTAGTGATTTTGGAACGCTGGCTAACAAGAAAAAATTATTAAAAATTTTATAAAACAATGCCTATTTATTTTTATTATCCCGGAAAGTTGTGGAATCTTACTATTTTTGTGGTCGGGGAATCCATTTTTGATATTTATTTTTACCTAAAACTCACGCTAGATGGCGCTGCACAGTGGTGTAGAAAAAAGAGGGAAATAAATCTATAACTTCTAAACTGTTAGTCCGATTTTAATGAAATTTGAAATGCGAAAAGTGTAAGTGTTGTCGAATTAAAATCTTGAATTAGGACCTCATTGGCAAACGAAAGGCGCGGCTAGGTGTTCCCAAAGTAGGACACCTCGTTATGTTAAATATTAATTACAATACAATTTCTTCATTTGCTCTCTGATTTAATACATGTATAGAATCTTCTCATCGAGCACTACAAAAAACCTTGTCTTAGCTATCAATTAACTCTTACAGCTTAGGAGATATTCGCATTTGAAAATTAAATTTTCAACATTTTTACCCACCCTACTCCAGTTTTTTGATAACAGCGGGTCCAAATGTTTCCAGATTTTCACTATTTTTCTTTTATTGGACTAAAAACAATGTATATGTCAAATAAAAAAAGAATTTTTTAAAAATCATTATTGACTCCAAAGTTATATGCATTTGAAAAATGAAAAAAGGTAATTTTTCGATAGTTTTTTGGGAAAAAAGTACTTTTTATCTTTTTAATTTCTAAAACAATTCTTAGAAGATGTATAAAAACTTTATACTTTTTGTAATGAACAAACTTATGTTGTGAATGCTTTGTTCAGTTTTTTGCTTTGATAAGCATAAACTCATAACGACAACACATAGAGATGACATTTTACTATTGGAGAACTGTGCTCTGGATCAAGGTAATAGGACGATAGGAGCCATTGCAAATACTAGCGATCAGTGAGGTTCTTGTCCCAGTTACCTCGCTTACCAATATGGAAAATTTGCTACATAAACATTATTGTAGACTCTTTATAAACATGTGTGGGCCAGAATTGATCATATAACTTGAAGATGAAATAAACCCCATATTTAAATCAATTATACTGAACATCTAACAAAAATATCAACCGAAAACATTAAAAGTTAAATAGTATATCCTAGGTATTATTTGGGTAGAGACGCCATTGATCTTAGTAGCGCCAAATATTAAACTAAGATCCCAAACTCACCCTATTAATACATTCAGATCACATTACAGTAAGGAAAAATTTAAATGCATTTCTAACAAATTGTTACGAAATTGTACTTGAATTCAAATATAACGATTTTAACGGCTGATTTAAAAGTAGCATTATTAACATTGAATAAAAGCTTTCAGTTGACCATTGATCGAATTCGACCGAATTCGAATACTCAGTTAAAGAACATTGTAGAATGTACACCACAGATGGCGTATGTATTAGAAAGCTCTAGACAGTTAAAGAGCAATCTAGAATGCAGATGGCAGTGTTATAAATAGTGGAAGAGGTTGCAGTCGTTAGTTAGTTTATCAGAGACGCTTTTCGAATAAACATCAACTGAGTGCCTTAAAGTGTGCTGTATTTTTCAAGTGAATTCGTGTACATTATAAAGGGTATCTGTATTTCTGCGAATTTATAAACGTGTATAAAAAACATTGAGTGACTATTTAATTCTGTTGTTGTACATTTTTAAATACATAAAGAGTTGTTACAATTTTCAAACTACTAAACGGCTTTTATTTGCAATCAAAAAATAAACCAGCGTTTTAAAAAGGTTAAAACGTAACAATTGGTGTCAGAAGTGGGATTGGAAATTAATAAACATAAAGTTTGAGGAACTAAAAGTTGAACACCTCAAGAAAGAATTGAGTAAGTTGGAGCTACCAACAGCAGGTAACAAGGCAGAATTGCAGAGAAGGCTCATAGATGAATTCAAGCGGCGTGATATTGATATTGGAACTTACGAGTTTGAGTATAAAGAAGAATTGGAAGTTTCTACCCGTTTAACAACAAGCAGCATGGATTTAAGCACAATGTTCGCGGCTATGATGGAAAAAATGGAAACAGCCAACGAGAAACTTCTAGCTGAAGTCAAAGCTGAAGTTCAAGATACTTCCAGAGTCAACAACGAGAAACTTCTAGCTGAAGTCAAAGCTGAAGTTCAAGAAACTTCTAGAGTCAACAATGAGAAGCTTCAGCTAACAGAAGTCAAAGCTGAGGTTAAAGCTGAAGTCAAAAAAACTATCAAACACTTACCTGAAACTGCAGCGAAACTTCAAGAATCCTCTCGAGCTACCGATGAGAAAATACAGGAAATGTCCGAGGTTATTAACAGCATAGTGGATGACATTGAGGAAAAGGTGTCCGACTTAGAGAGCGGTCTAGAAAAACAATCCCAAGATGTTGATAATAAATTTCTCAATCTGGAAATGAAAATTAATAATCTTCAATGCCAAGATGGACCGGTGCGAATTATTCCAGAGGCATCTAGTAAAATAAAGGCTCCTAGTTTTGATGGCAGCACACTATTTAACGTTTTCAAGTTCCAATTTGATACAGTTGCCAAGGGAAACTTATGGAGCAATGAAGAAAAAGCTATAGAGTTGATTTTGGCCTTGAAAGGAAGCGCGGCAATAGTTCGTGAAAGTGTACCAGTAAGTAACAGAAATAGTTATGATGACCTAATGGATGCTCTACAACGTAAGTGTGGTGGAGAAAACATGAAGGAAATATACCGAATGGAATTGCGTGGTAGAGTGCAGAAAGCCAATGAGACGCTACAAGACTTTGCGATGGAAATCGAACGTTTGATGCAGCTTACATATCCAGACGAAAACCATCCGTTATTAGATAATTTCAAGATTGAGGCATTTGTGAATGGCCTTCGTGACCCTGATGTAAATCATGCGGTTTATGCCACACGAAGAAACAGCAAAATTAATGTCTAAGCCGCAAGTATGCAGGGTGCGGAATATCGAAGTTGTTGCTGAAGATGAGAGAAATATAGTCAGTGAAATAAAAGAGGCAGTTTTAGAGGCTTTAAATGAGAAACAAGTTAAAGCCAAAATCAAATGTTATAATTGCGGTAAATCTGGTCATATTCAGCGAAACTGCAAAGCACCGAGAAAACGAACCAGATTTCGCCTCCAAGAAACAACCAGCCGTAAAATCATAAATCGTCACAAGAATCACCTTTAAACAAGAACGAGCTAACACTATGGGGCAAGAGCTAGCTCCCACATCTGAGGGCCCCACAATCTCTTTATCAGTAATGCAGCAGAAAAATAGCAATCTTACGGCTAGTGGATACATCAACGGTCAGAAGCACATTTTTACTATAGACACAGGAGCGTCACAGTCCATCGTCAAGCCCGATTTATTCAAGAACACATTACGTGGGGTAAGTCTGCGCACAGCTACTGGGAAGCCACCCACTGTCTATGGTAAAGTAAATGTAAAAGTAACCATTGCCAATGTTAGCGTCAATCATGTATTTATTTTTGCCGATATTGTGGACAAAGTAATCATTGGTGCTGATTTCGTGATTACTCACGGCATTACTTTGGATATGGGACAAAAAGTTATGATTTGGCGAAATGTGGAAATACCCCTTGACGTCGGATATGAAAATAGGACTCAAGTGAGAAGGCTAGTTACCGTCGATCATCAGAATCTGCCACCACAGTCAGAAACTTTAGTGTGGGCTCGTATGGAGGGAGATTGAGAGGACAACAGTTTGTGGGTGGTAGAACCAATGGAAATAAAATGTGATCTTATAACAGCAAAAGCCCTCGTTAAACTATGTAACAACAAAATAGTTCCTGTAAGAGTGCTTAACCTGTCCAGCTATGAAAAAGTCGTTAAGCCAAATTCCGCATTCGAGCGTTTAATGGAACATGTGTTGAAAGGACTTCACTGGAAGACATCCTTGGTGTACCTCGATGACATAATTGTCATGGGGAAGTCTTTCGATGAACACTTGAAAAACCTTGAAGAAGTCCTTAAACGAATAGCAGCGGCTGGACTAAAACTTAGCGTAAAGAAAGGTGTATTGTTCCAGAAAGAAGTTAAGTATTTAGGGCATCGCGTAACAGCAGACGGCATATCAACAGATGAGGATAAAATACGAGCCGTAAAGGACTGGCCTCGTCCGAGAAATCTTCACGAATTGCGCAGCTTTCTAGGCCTTTGCACGTACTACCGACGATTTGTACCGAATTTTGCCAGTGTTGCCGCAAGCCTACATGAGCCAACGCAGAAGTCGCGAGCGTTCCTGTGTAGTGAATCTCAAGATCAGGCATTCCTTCAGTTAAAGGAATTGTTGTGTACAGCACCAATTTTGGCATATCCCATCCCAGGGGCGAAGTTTGTGCTAGACAGCAATGCGAGTGGATACGGAATAGGCGGTGTGCTTTCGAAGGTGATCAACGGGACGGAAAAGGTCATAGGCTACTATAGCCGAATACTTTCCAAGCCTGAGAGAAATTACTGCGTAACGCGACGTGAACTCCTGGCAGTATTAGAGTGTGTGAAGCATTTCCACAAGTATTTGTATGGTCAGCACTTCCAACTGAGAACCGATCATTCTGCCCTCAGGTGGTTGTTGCAATTTAAACAACCTGAAGGGGAACTGGCTCGTTGGATTGAGCGGCTTCAGAGCTATGACTTTAGCATCGAACACAGGAAGGGTTTGAAACACGGCAATGCGGACTCGCTCTCAAGACGGCCTTGCAACTTGGAATGCAAGCATTGCGCAAAAGCCGAGGAAAAGGAATGTGTCATTGACGTTCGACTAATGCATATAGAGTCCAGTGCAGATTGGTCTGCATTGCAGAGAAATGACCCCATACTATCAACAATAATATCGGCAAAAGAAGAAGGCAGAAGGCCAGCCCGCAATGAAATATCGGCCGAAAGTCCACTGATGAAATCATATTGGGCCCTATGGAATAGTCTACAATTGTTAAATGGCTGCTTATACCGCATATGGGAAAGCGCTGACGGTAAAACAGTGACAAATCTAATTGTTGTACCATCCTCTGAAATAAACGAAGTAATGAAAGAGTTTCATGACGGTGTAGGTACTTTACTAATTATACTTTGTATTTTAAAATTATTTTCAATCAATATTTCATTTTTAATGTTGTAAAAATAATTTGATAAATTTTCATTCGATTTAAAATTTTCAAACTATCTATTACATTTGTGTCATTAAATAAATTATTTTAATTTTTATAAATAAATGTGTCTTCATTTATAATTGGTGACCCCGCAAACCAAATATTAAAATAATTGCTACAATCAACATGCCTGTTTTTGAAGATATTCCATTACGAAGCACGACACAAGAGATGCCACAATCGAATCCATTGCCACCGCCTGCAGAGCCTACAAATGTTCCAGAAATTTCTTCTGCAAAAACACCAAAGCTTCCAATTTTTTGGAAAGATGAACCAGAAGTTTGGTTCTTCTAAGTTGAAGCAAGTTTCCGTATTTGTGGAATTACACAAGACACCACAAAATTTGAATATTTGGTTATGAATTTGGACCAATCCGTCCTATTTTTGGTAAAAGACATAATCGTTTCCCCACCTACGTCTGGTAAATACGAAGCACTTAAAAATCGTATCATTAATTCATTTGCTGAGTCTGCGGAACATCAATTAAAACGTTTGCTAAGTGGCATGGATATGGGCGATCAAAAGCCATCCCATTACCTTCAACGCAATGGGACATCGTAGGACCTTTACCTCAATCAGAAGGATATTCATATCTTTTAACGTGTGTCGATCGTTTCAGTCGTTGGCCGGAAGCTTTTCCTCTCAAGGATATTAAAGCTGAAACTGTGTTTAGAGTTTTCTATGATGGTTGGATATGTCGTTTTGGTATTCCAAGTACTATTGTAACTGATAGAGGTAGCCAATTTACCTCTCACTTGTTCAGTGAGATAACAAAGAACTTTGGAATATCTCACAATTTTACAACATCATACCACCCACAAGCTAATGGATTGGTGGAACGTTTTCACCGAACACTGAAACCCGGTCTCACATGTGCGGACAATGAGCAATGGACTGTTTCATTAAATACAGTGTTGTTTGGCTTAAGAGCAAGTATAAAAGAGGAACTTGGAGCATCTCCATCTGAAATGTTGTATGGTGAAACGGTGCATCTTCCAGGTGAATTTTTCAAACCCTTCGATAAAATAGACCCTACATCTCATTTAACAACAATCAGACAAATAGTAAATAATCTTAAATCCACTGAAACCTTCAACCATCAAAGCAATTCAAACAAGTTTTTTGTTCATCAAGACTTAAACAACTGTTCTCATGTTTGGATACGTCGTGATTGTTATTCAAAACCTTTGCAACCTAAATATGTAGGACCCTTCAAAGTTTTACAACGAAATCCAAAAACTTTTAAAGTTTTAGTTGGTATTAAACAGGAAACAATATCAATGGACCGCCTCAAGCCAGCTTTTTTTGTAAATAACGGCTTAGAAGAAAATACTCGAAATACTCAAAACAAGCAAACGATTTCAAAATCAAGATCCGGCAGGACGGTAAAGATTCCTGAACGCTTCTGCGTCCATTGAGGGGGGAGTACTTGTAGGTACTTTACTAATTATACTTTGTATTTTAAAATTATTTTCAATCAATATTTCATTTTTAATGTTGTAAAAATAATTTGATAAATTTTCATTCGATTTAAAATTTTCAAACTATCTATTACATTTGTGTCATTAAATAAATTATTTTAATTTTTATAAATAAATGTGTCTTCATTTATAACGGTGGTGGTCATCTTGGTGTTACAAAAACCTTAGAGAAGCTAAAACAACGTTTTTATTGGGTGGGTTGTCAGCAAGCAGTAGCCGATTGGGTAACCAATTGTCCACAATGCATAGCAGCGAAGGGCCCAGTAAGAAGAAGTCGTCGACAACTTCAGCAGTATAACTCAGGTGCGCCATTCGAGCGGATTGCGATTTATGTAGCAGGCCCTTTCCATATCAGTGATGCTGGAAACCGTTACGTTCTAGTGGTTATGGATTATTTCAGCAAATGGCCAGAGGTATATGCAATACCCAATCAGGAAGCTAAAACGGTTATAAGAGTATTTGTGAACAACTGGGTGTGTCGCTATGGTGTTCCACTGGAGTTTCACTCGGATTTAAACACATTTGTTACGCTCTTTTAATGAGCATAATAAATGTCTAATTTTTTCAGAAATTCAATAAGCATAGTTGTTGGTTGTTTTTGGATAAAGCATAGCAAACACACGCGTTTCAATTACAATTGAACACAAAACAACAAAGTCAGAAATAAATAAAAAAAATTTAGAGAATTTCGGTCATATAATGTATAACATTTAAATTACATTCATTTAATAAATTGGTTATATCTGGCAAAAATTCTAAATCTAAACATTCTTTATTTTGTTCTTATTTTAAGTGTTTGACATTATGGTTGCTGGGTAGCTCTCTCACCAATACAATGACAGTTTTAATTTTGGCAATCCCTGGTTTAGACCTATAGCTATATTATCAATTATTGACAGTGTTACCATATGTCAAGTTTTCCCTTTTTTTGCAAGGTTTTTGAGATGCAAAAAGTTTTATTTTTAAAAAAAAATAATTTTTTTTGGAAAATTGTGAATTTATGATATCAGTAAGTTGAACCGTTAATTTCAAAATTATAGTCCCCAAATTCATTTACTAAATGGGGAGATTGATTTGAAAATATTTAAAGTGTCTACAGCACTAAATTCACATAAATTATCTCAGTCTGATTACATATATGTACGAATTGGGTTTTGTAATTTCTGTATGTACTTAAAAAAAGTTTTTTTGTTGAAAAAAAAGTTTTTTTTTTAGAAATAAAAAGTTTTCTTCAAAAAATATATGGCAACACTGATTATTGATAACGTGTTTAAGAGAGTTTTACATACTCAGATTTATAATTACATGCAAAGTCAAAACTTACTTAATGAGTTTCAGTATGGTTTTCGAAAAGGATGTGATGCAACAGTAAATGTTGTGAACTTTATTTGTAGAAGCCTGGATGAGGGGTATAATGGTGTCGGTGGTATTTTCTATGATTTTACGAACGCTTTTGATCTCATAGAGCACAATATACTTTTGAAAAAGCTGAGGTACTACGGTATTTGTGGCAGACAGTTGTCCCTGATAAGAAGTTTTTTGACAAATCGTAAACAATTTGTACAAATTAACTCACAAAAAAGTTCTTTTCGTGCCGTTGAACATGGAGTTCCACAGGGTAGCGTGCTCGGGCCACTTTTATTTACAATTTATATCAATGATCTGAGGAATCTGTGTCTATCCGGAAAACTTTTTATGTACGCCGACGATATGTGCATGTTTTATTCATATAGACATGAAACAGCTGTGAAAGTGTATATAGAACGGGATGCAGCTTTGATATCTGAGTTTGCTGGAATAAATAAACTTATTTTAAATGCTAACAAAACGAAACTGTTAAGATTTAGACCTGTTAATCAGCAGAATCAAGACTTTAGTATATTTGTGGATGGGAACGTCACACAGAGGGATGGCTTCATACATTTTTTGGCAAAAATTATAAGGAGTGGTCGCAGAGCGCTGAAATTTCGCACAGAGAATTATATGAACCAAACTAAGAAAAAAATAAAATTTTATCAAAATCGACCACGCCCACTGTCCATACAGTCCAGAAATTTGGTACATATATTTTCTGAAACAAAACAAGAACGTATGCCGAGTTTCAATAAAATCGGTCATGCCCACCGCATACCGCCCATGCAATCCAAATGCAATACATTTTTGTATAAAAATTATAAGGAATGGTCGTAGAGCATTGAAATTTGGCACCGAGAATTATATGGACTAAATTAAGAAAAAAAAAATTTTATCAAAATCGACCACGCCCAACGCCCACTGCTCATACAATCCAAATAGATTTTTTCGCATAAAATTTTTCCTATCCAAGTAAAAGTCTAGAAATTTGGTACATATATTTTTTGAAACAAAAAAAGAACGCATGCCGAGTTTCAATAAAATCGGCCATGCCCACCGCCAACGAAACCCATACATAGATTAGAATTTTTTTGATATTTCGTTTATTATTCGGCAAAAAATTTTAAGTTTTCATCCTGTTCCGAAAACTATTTTTTCTTTTAATCGAAACAAGACACTCCCAACTTTCATGTTATTAAAGAAACAGCTTGGGGGAAAGTGGGGCTACATTTTTTTTCTCCATGGAAAATCAAAAATAAAATAATTTTTAGAGACTTATAGATTTGGGCATATCTTCTTAACGGTTTATGATATCCCCATAATTTTTTGTATTTATGGATAAATGTTATATTTTTGGGTGTCCCGATAGACCAGTCGATAGTGTGCTGAACTATTAATCTGAGGGTTGCGGGTTCGATTCCTGCCAGAAACTCTGGGTGTAACTGCAGACAAGCAAAACGCTTCGCAGTTTGTGTCTGTTTAAAAAAAAAAAAAAAAATATGTTAAAGGTAAATGGTATTATTAGGAAAATTATATATATATAAACCACTGAATTGCGTGAAAATATAAGTAAATTTTTGCTAACAACCTTGCATGGACTTTACTTCAATTTTTTAAAAATAAAATAAAATTTTTCTTAAAACTATAAGTGTACATTTCATCTTTAAACATTTCTCTACAAAACTGCATCATTTGATTTTTAAAATTGAGTGTTTGAAAAATTCACTTTATGACACCAAAATCCCTCTGTGCGTCATAGCGGAGCAGAATTCAATAAAGTATTTAGTAGTCACACTACAAAGTAACCTGAATTGGAGTCAGCACAATCAACAATTAAAATCAAAGATATCTCAATCTATCGGCTTATTATATAAATATAAAAATAAATTTGGCAAAAACACAAAATTTCTCATTTGTAATGCATTAATACAAAGTCATTTAAATTATTTAGCTATAAAAAGTCTAGTGAACTCAAATCACTTCAACGTTTGCAGAATAAAAGTCTTAAAATAGTAGCTAATCTTCCAGTCTTGCACTCAACTTTTTCATTATACCATGATCATTTTAAATCAGTTTTACCAATATATGGCCTTTACAAGTTGCAGCTTATTTTATGTTTTCAAATGCATGCATAATATTGGACACCATACAGTACAGTTTTCAAGTAACCAACACTCATTTAATACGAGAAATAATAGCAACTTAGCGGTAGCTAGATGTAGATTGGAAACAACCAGGCAAAGAGTGGAACATATGGGTAGTCGTGAATTTAACAATTTACCGCAAAGTTTAAGATGTATATTAAGAATTTCTATTTTTAAAAACTCAGTAAAAAGTCACTTATTTAGTAAATTCGATGAGCTTCTGATTTAATTTAGTGAATATTTTGTAAATACTTATTTTTATTTATTAAACAATAATTTTTTTTATGTAGTTGTTATTTAGTTTTAATATTGTAAATATTAACTTTTGCCAACTCGCCTCAATAATTCCTTTATGGCGCTAAGGCTTTGAAATTGTAATGAATTACTTTTAATAAATATAGAGAAAATTAAAAAAAAATTGTATTTGTTTAAAAGTAATATTTCGTTATTTTAATCATAAAAAAATATAACAAGCTATTAATATAACAGAATAACATTGTATCCAGTAACACAAGTGGATAGATGTAAATAATTTGTAAGTACCCAACAGTTAAGCAAGTAGTCAATGTATCCCTTAAAGACAGTAATTGTCACAAATGCCTTATCACTTGGCTGACTCCATTTTATATATTTTGGTCATTTGACACGTGTGTGCACTTTGTAGTGCAGAGAGAAGACAATTGGTTACTTTATGCATCCCAAGTAATCTAGCGTGAAGACAATTGTCACTTAAGTGTCTCTAAGTAATCTAGAGTGTAGTAACTTTAAAAGTTTTGTGAGTAATTCGTACAAACTGGTTTTTTACAAATTGTGTTAATATAATTCTCATATAGTTTATTTTTTGCTTAAGTATACTGATATCCCATGTAACATAGCATGAAGTCAATAGTCACTTTAGTGTCTCTTGCTAACATATGGTAAAGTAACTTCAAACTTTTTTTGTACTGTACTTTATTTTACCCACCAGGAGCGTTGACTACTTTCGATCAGCTATCCAATATTCACATTGTAATCAAAAGGGTCAATTGACCCCCTGCTAGGACATGTACGTGTTAAAATTACTAGTCAAGTAGCTGATCAAGTAACCAGTTATAAAGCTAGCAAGGTAACCTACGCTATGTGAGCAGTATGTGAATCCAATGCGTTGCCTACTTTGGACCAGCTATTAGACAATCCCATTGTAATCAAAAAGAGACAATTGACCCCCTGCCTAGGACATGCCCGTGTTAAAATGACTAGTCACGTGTGGCTATTGAAGTAACTAGCTCCCATCCTAAATCATGGGTAAAATCACTAGTTCGGTACTGTCTCCTAGAACTGCTGGGTAACATCTATATTTCTTAACATATAAATATGTTTATAATAAATTTTTGTGTGTTATTTCTTACCAGCTGACCCGACAGACGTTGTCCTGTCCAAGCAACAACAGCATACATGTAAATCTATGAACATATTTTGAGTTTTTATATAAGTAATAGAATTTTGGTCTGAAATATGATCACAGATCTAGCACTTTTTCTTAATTAAACGATTATTGGCCAAGTTATTAGCGAATTTAAATATTTTGAGTTTTTATATAAAAATTTGAGTTTTGCTGAGAAATATGAGTTATCACAGATCGAGATGCTTTTCTTCATTAAACGCTTATTGGCCAAGTTATTAGCGATTAGAAATATTGTGAGTTTTTATATAAAAAATCGATTTTTGTTCTGAAACATGAGTGATCACTAGGGGGCGGATTTATATGCAAATGCATGTTTTTTCTCGAACGTCCAAATACAATGTAGACTAATTATCTATCCGAATCGCACATTTTGCTGCAAAATGGCATCGATTTGTTAGTGCATATTTTTGCATATTTTATTGATAATGCATATTTTGTTATATTTTACTTCAAAATGCATATTTATATGCATATTATGCCAATTTTTAATAAAAATATATTTTTTTTTGTCATTAATGGGCAATACATTGTTTCGACAAAAAATTTTGTTATAGAAATAGCAGTAAATGTTATCGACTAACTTCTTTCGACATCGAGAAACTGGCATTATGTTCTTCATTTCTCTATCAGTAATTGAAAATTATCATTTCAAAAAATTTTTCTTCGAAAAAGTTTAGTTTTTTTAAGTATCAAAAATTCATAAAATGTATCGAAAAACATTCATATTTGTATTTATTGCAAATTCGATTTATAAGAGATTTCGTTATCGAAAGATTTTGTAACTTCACATACACAGTTACCTCTCCTGACAGTCATTTCTACGAGACTGTCGTAAACTAGTGATTTTGGATAACTTAGAGACAAATGCACTACACAATTAACATTTAAAGTCCCCACACTATAAATTACATAGAGACACTTAAGTGACAATTGTCTTTATGCTAGATTCCATGGAATGTATAAAGTAACCAATTGACTTCTCTTTGCATTACACATAGCACGTCAAATGATCCAAAATATATAAATTGGAGTCAGCCAAGTGATCAGATATTATTTCCGTCTATAAGGGATACATTTACTAATTGCTTAATTGCTATTACGAGATAAAAACTAAGGTTGGATGCTACTTTACAGCACGATAAAAATATTGATGATTTTAAACGGAAAGTCACAATAGAGAAGCTCTAAAGCTTATGGCTTTAAACAAGTATTCATACCAAGATGTTACAATTAATATATCGTCCATAGTTTTTTCAGAAGAAAAATTATTTTAAAAATAGTTTTAGAACTTTAATAGTTTAATTCCTGGTATAATTTAAAGAGTTCTAACTGCAACAGTGTTGTGTATTTTTTGGACATTTCGAATTCCATACTTAATTATTTTATGTTTCTGCACAAAAATATAAGTGCATATTTTTTAAATTTTTACGTCATATTTTGATTTTTTTGAAGCATATTTTAGGCGCATATTTTCCAATAATAAATGCATGAAAATCCGCCCCCTAGTGATCACATATCGAGCTCCTTTTCTTGGTTAAACGCTTATTGGCCAATTTATTAACGAATTTAGATATTTTGAGTTTTTATATAAAAAATCAATTTTTTTTTTTCAGAAATATGAGTGATCACAGATCGAGCAGCTTTTCTTGATTAAACGCTTATTGGCCAAGTTATTAGCGAAATTAGATATTTTGAGTTTTTATATAATAGATTTTTGTTCAGAAAGCGAGTTCCCTTTCTTTATTAAACGCTTATTGGCCAAGTTAATGGCGTATTTAGATATTTTGAGTTTTTATATAAAAAATACATTTTTGTTCTGAAATATGAGTGATACAGATCGAGATCCATTTCTTGATTAAACGCTTATTGGCCAAGTTATTAACGAATTTAGATATTTTGGGTTTTTATATAAAAAATCTATTTTTGTTCAGAAATATGAGTGATCACAGATCGATCAGCTTTTCTTGATTAAACGCTTATTGGCCATGTTACTAACGATTTTAGATATTGTGAGTTTTTATATAAAAAATCGATTTTTGTTCAGAAATATGAATTACTAACGACTTTAGATATTGTGAGTTTTTATATAAAAAAATCGATTTTTGGCCTGAAATATGAGTCATTACACATCGAGCTCCTTTTCTTGATTAAAAGCTTATTGGCCAAGTTACTAACGATTTTAGATGTATTGAGTTTTTATATAAAAAATCGATTTTTGTTCAGAAATATGAATTACTAACGACTTTAGATATTGTGAGTTTTTATATAAAAAAATCGATTTTTGGCCTGAAATATGAGTCATTACACATCGAGCTCCTTTTCTTGATTAAAAGCTTATTGGCCAAGTTACTAACGATTTTAGATGTATTGAGTTTTTATATAAAAAATCGATTTTTGTTCAGAAATATGAGTGATCACAGCTCCAGAAATATGAATTTCATTGACGATTGATTCCAAGTATATGCCAAGATATTAGCATTTCGGAGTATAGCAGGTTCGGGCAAATCTATCATTCCGGCACATATCAAAAAATCTGGTCAATGTTGTAGATGACGGTCGAACAACCATTTTCCAGATGCCATGTCACTACCTTTGGTCACATATTTAAAACATTTTTGGGCGTAAAAAACTTTTGTGGACTATTGCGAGCATTTAAAAAAAATAGCCAAATCGATCCAGGCGTTCTGCAATTTTAGATGTATCGAAAAAAAGTGGTCGTGGTAAAGTTTTCTTACGAATTTTACTACGAATATTTAAAAAAAATTTGGCCGATTTTAGATAAATCTAAAACAGTGGGCGTAAACCACACCACAAAAGTTTTTTACGCCCAAAAATGATTTAAATATGTGACCAAAGGTAGTGACATGGCATCTGGAAAATGGTTGATCGACCGCCATCAATTTTTCCTTCAGTAAAAACATAAATTTGATAACTACGAACATTTAAGCAAAAAATTATTCAAATCGGTGTGGCCGTTTTCAGATAAATCGAAAAAAAGTGAGCGTGGTCAATTTTCCGTAAAAACCTAAGTTTGACTATGACCAAAATTTAAAAAAAAAATGTCTAAATCGGTCCGGCCGTTCTCAACTGATGCAATTGCCAACGAACGACAATTGATTTTTATTTATATAGAAGATTATTTATTTCCTTTGTGTAAGTTCGTATTCGACAGCAACATGCATATCGTTTTTTTAACATTTTAGCACGGACACTTACCAAAGTTACAACAGTTTTGTGTATGTATGCGTAGCAGGGATGATAAAGTCACTACAATTGTACTTTTTTCAGTACAATTGGCATTGCAAAAGTACTGCAGCACTCCAATGGCATGTTCAGTACAATTTAAAAATTTCAAACACTTTAACTCATCTGCGCTATTTTTTATTTCCATCACTTATCATAAATTGTTAAACGTAAAGATGGCAATCATGTTTGGTGTCAAATGTTTCTAGTCAAATATTGTAAAAAACTAACACTGCAGCCACACGATCAAGTTTTTCTTGATAGTCTTTTACATATACTGTTTGTCAAAATTTATAAAAATTGAAAGCGGTGACGTAGTCAGCACGCAACTTGAAAACAATTTTAGTACAAATTGGACATAAAAATGTAATCAGCTGTTTTCTTGAATGAAAAATTGAACACCAACTTGAATGTGAAATTGAATGCAAGTTCGTTTCAATTCTTAAAAGTGTGAGTGTATTAAAACTTGAAAGGCAAAACTTGATCGTGTAACCCCCAAGTAAGGTGTAGTCTTAAGACAACTCAATTTGTTTTTATACCCTTCACCATGAGTGGCAAGGGTATATATAAGTTTGTCATTCCGTTTGTAATTTCTACATTTTTCATTTGCGACCCCACAAAGTATATATATTCTGAATCGTTATAGATAGCGGAGTCGATATAGCCATGTCCGTCTGTGTGTTGAAATCAACTTTCTGAAGCCCCCAAATAACTTACATACACGAATGACATCAATATCTCCGAAATTCTTCCGGCTCGGTTGCTATTTAAAATCGAGAAAGTCGGTCCACAAATGGCTTAGATATAAGGAAAAAAACCAGGACAACCTCGATTTTTGACCCATATCTGGATTACTAAATCATTAATATAGACAATATGGATATCTAATGATAGATATTTCAAAGACCTGTGCAACGACGTATATAAGACCATAGTAAGTTGGACCTACAATGGGTCAAAATCGGAAAAAATATTTTTTAATCCGAATTTTTTTTTTATCAAAATTTTTTTTCGCTAAATATTAAAAAAAAAATTTAAAAATTAAACAAAAATTTTTTTAAAATTATTAAATTTAAAAAAAAGAATTTAAAATTTAAAAAAAACAATTTCGAAAAAACAACTGGAAAAAAAATTGAATTTTGTTTACCTAAAAATATTTAAAATTTATATTTTAAAGTATATTTTGGTGAAGGGTATATAAAATTCGGCACAGCCGAATATAGCTCTCTTACTTATTATGAATGGATTTTGACAGCTAAAGAACATACAATTGATATAAATTTCATTGTTGCTTTGTATTTTATGTTTGCTTCTATGTTTTTTCTTAAAACAAATTTCGTACTATGCAATAAAGCTCATACAAACATATTCAAACGATTTAATTTCATATAATTTATAAATTTTAATAAGTGCATCTAAATATTTTTAATTTCCTTAATGGATCTAGAAGAAGCAATATTATAAAATTACTGAAAAAAAATATTTTCGTTAACTTTTTTTTAAATTAATGAAATTTATGTTTAAAAATATCATTAATATGTGTTGTTTTATATTTGTGTCATATTTTTCTTTTATTGAGTTCTAGTAAATTGATATAAAGCTCATTCTTGGTAACACTGTTTCTTCATCTATCATTTTACTTGCGACAAGTGAAAAAATTTACTTGGAAGCTGAGCTGCAAGTAAGAAAAATATGATTGTGTTAGTAAACAAGAGTGCTATATTCGGCTCTGCGGAATCTTATCCAAATTATACTTAAAAATTTTAAATATTTTTAGGTAAACAAAATTTAATTTTTTTTCCAGTTGTTTTTTTTTTAATTTTTTGGAAAAAAAAATTTTAGATTGTTTTTTTTAAATTTTAAAAAAATTTTTTTTTTTTTAAATTTTAAAATTTTTTTTTGGTTTTTTAAATTTTTTTTTTCGAAAAAAAAATTCGGGTTAAAATTTTTTTTCTCGATTTTGACCCATTGTAGGTCCAACGTACTATGGTCTTATATACGTCGTTGCAAATGTCTTTGAAATATCTATCATTAGATATCCATATTGTCTATATTAATGTCTTAGTAATCCAGATATATGTAGGTAAAAAATAGGTAAAAAATCGAGGTTGTCTTGGTTTTTTCCTCATATCTCAGCCATTTGTGGACCGATTTTGCTGATTTTAAATAGCAAAATTCTCGAAAGCATGTCTGACAAGATTTGGATCCCGAAGATATCTGGGGTCTTCAGAAAACTGATTTCAACAGACAGACGGACAGACAGACAGACAGACAGACAGACAGACAGACAGACAGACAGACAGACAGACAGACAGACAGACAGACAGACAGACAGACAGACAGACAGACAGACAGACAGACAGACAGACGGACGGCTTAATCGACTCCGCTATCTTAAGTGGGATATAGTTCCTTGTTGGTCGATTTGGAACTATGAATTCGATTTTACGAAGTAGGAATTCCGAATTAGTTGTTCCATTCAGTAAATTAACCATGAATGAGATATTCATATATATTCTTCTACTTTTTAGAGTAGGGAGTTTTATGAGTGCTAATCGACTTTCATATGATGGTAAATTAATGTTTGAATTCCATGGGAGTTTGCGAAGGCAAAATAAAAGAAATTGTTTTTGGATGGATTCAATTTTCCTTATATAGGTATCGTACTGCGGATCCCAGACAACACTAGCATATTCTAAAATTGGTCTCACAAGTGACGTAAACAATTGCTTTGTGACATAAGGATCATCAAACTCTTTTCCCCAGCGTTTGATGAAACCTAATACCCCTTTGGCTTTGTTAATAGTTTGTGAAATGTGAGAATTAAAACATAATTTATTATCAAGTAATACGCCAAGATCAAGGAATATCTCAACTTTATCAAGTTGATGATCATTGATCGAGTATCTACAGATTACTGGACTTCGTCTGTAGAATGTCATTTGTTTACATTTTTCAAATTCAGATCCATTAAATTCTTATTACACCATTGGTTAAAATTATCCAGATCAGCTTGAAGTAAGGAACATTGGTTAGATTGATTTAAGCTAAGGAAGAGCTTAACGTCATCGGCATACATTAACATTTTGGAATTCTTAATACAGGATGGTAGATCATTAATGAATATTAGAAATAATACTGGACCCAAATGACTACCTTGAGGAACACCAGATATAACTGGAATATTTTTTGATTTATAGTCTCTGAACAATACACATTGATGTCTGGTTTTCAAATATGTGGAAATCCATTTGAGAAGTACAGGTGAAAGTCCAAGTTTGTCTAATTTATACAGAAGAAGATCATGATTCACTTTATTGAATGCCTTACTGAAATCCGTATATATGTTTGTAAGCTGGAATAAAAAGATGTTATCACCGAAGTTGTAAATTCCAATAAATTAGTGGTAGCTGAACAACCTTCCGTGCTGGAATGGAGATAGAAATGATGCAACTTGATGTGATAATGTTTCAGTTACTATTTTCTCAAAAAGTTTGGGAATAACACACAATTTAGCTATACCTCTATAATTAGAAATATTGGATCTGCTTCCGGATTTGAACAAAGGAATAATATATGATTTTTTCCAGAAATCAGGAAAATAACCATTGGAAAGTGATGCGTTAAATAAGTATGTTAAGGGCAATACAAACGGATATAAACACTTCATAAGAACACAACTCGGGACACCATCGGGACCATATTTATCTGAAAATTTTAATTTCCGTATAGCTGTCATAACAGTTGATGTATGTATTGCTGGACAATTTATTTGAGTCGTTTCAAATAGTGGATACGGATTAGATAATTGATTCAAGCTCTTATTAGAATACGAAGAGGAAAAGAAGTCAGCAAACATGTCACAAATCTCCGAATCATTTGAAGATTCTATGTCACCAAATTTCATCATAGATGGATATCCAGATACTCGACGTTTCGAATTGACGAACTGATAGAATGATTTAGGATTATTTTTGAAATTTCTCCTTACTTTAAAAATATATTTATTGTAACATTGGATATTTGCTAAATTGTAAGCTGATCTGGATACTGAGTATCTCGCGTAATCAGTTGATAGACCAGATTTCCTGTATTTTTTATAATGTTTATTTTTCAAATTTTTTAAACTCGTAAGCTGCGTGGTGTTCCAAGGAGGACCATTCGGAATTATTTTCTTCATCATTGGAATAGATGATTTAAAACATTTAAATAAGCCATCATAAAATTGATTTAGAATTAGATCAATGTTATGGGGACTTAAATTGTTATTAGGATTAATTTCGAACCAATTTTCCGTTGAGAGTAGGTGATTTAATTTGGAGTAATCAGCTTTCTTAAAGTCAAACACCTTTTCCTCATTTAGAGCAGGTTTTGCCGATACTTGAGTTTTTAAATATGCACTAATTTCAAGAGTTGGGTGATAAGCATCTTCTGGTGTAGATAAAGGATTAATGCGTTGTACATTAAATTCATCAGGTTGATCTATAAACACTAAATCCAGTAGTTTTCCTAATGAATTCGGTATGCTATTTATTTGAAACAGTGCCAAATCTGCAATGGAATCTAATAGGTCTACATTTGATTCGGAATTTATTGATGGACTTAAAAAGTAAGAATCAGGAGTTTTACACCACATTATGTTCGGCATATTAAAGTCTCCTAGAACAATAATCATGTCATCAGGTTTGGATAGTTTTACTACGAGCTTTATCGCTGTAGCGTGTAGTTCATATATGTGGATACTTGACGTAGGAGGAATATAAGAGCATGTGATAAATACAGTCCTAAATTTAGTTTTGACACATGTAGCGATGAATTCGATATCTTGGACATCATTAAGGATTATTTCTTCTGAAGGAAAAAGAGTTGAGACGGCAATCAAAACTCCGCCGCCTTCCTTTCCAACTCTATCGCGTCTATAAATTTGGAATTTATTGCACATTATTTCGGAATTGTGGATCCTCTTCTCAGGTTTATCACGGAGCCATGTTTCAGTTAGAACTATGATGTTATGTTCAATGTCGAAGCTTTGAAGATAAAATGACTTTAATTTTGTATTCATGCCACGAACATTCTGATAACCGATAGAGATTAATGTAAGATTATTAGATTGGTCAAGTCTACATTTAGCATTTAACGGTTTACTCGATTCAATTAGTTTTTTGGATTGTAATCAGCAGCCTTAGGAAGAGTAACATTGTTGTCTTCACGATAAATAAATTGACGAACAATTGTATTTTTTTTGCCAAAAATTTGGATGTACTAATCGGTCAAAAATACTCTCAGGAACAATAATCTTAAATGATGCTCTAATACGGGCGTTAATCTTATATATTTGGATATCATTGTATAATTCCGTGCCAAGATTTGTCCTAATATGGAAATACACATAATTTACGGATATAAAGCTATTAAAGAACTATTTTTGTTCTCTAAAATGTACATACAAAATTTATAGTTATAGTTTTTTAAATTAAGTTATTCAATAGAATGTTGTTGACAAAAAAAAAAACACATCTCTAGTTTATTTTCTTTCTTTTCTGTTATTAAAGAAGGTGTGACGGATTCACAAATTGCTAAAATGTTTACAATAATCAGGCGAAAAGCTCAAAAAATCATAAATAATATTACTGGTCCAGAAAATTGTAACGAAATAAGTAATTTTTGTAAAGAAAACTATTATTCGTGAGTAATTGATGAAAGTACAGATTGTTCAGTTTCTAAAAATTTGGCTATTTTTGCTTAAAAAAAATTAATGAGGAAATAAAGAAAAATGTTTGTAGAGTTACATGAAAGTATACAATATTGCCTTACAAAGTCAAGATTCATCTAAGATAATCCATCGGTATATGAAGGGTGGTTGGAGAATAGGGTTGCCAGATTCAGATTTGCAAGCTGGACAAATCAAAAAAACTGGACATTAAAAAAATTACTGAGAAAATGTTAATTTTGATTTTGTGTAAATAATTGTTATTAAAATATATTTTTATCCATTGTAATCAACATATATTTGTATTACACGGTACATGGAAAACTACAAAGCGTGGGTTATAGGTTTTGTTGAGTACATTCAGTGTTGCCATATATTTTTTGAAGAAAACTTTTTATTTCTAAAAAAAAAACTTTTTTTTGTTACATACAAAAATTACAAAATACAATTCGTACATATATGTAATCAGACTGAGATAGTTTATGTGAATTTAGTGCTGGATACACTTTAAATATTTTCAAATCAATCTACCCATTTAGTAAATGAATTTGGGGCCTATCATTTTGAAATTAACGGTTCAACTTATTGATATCATAAATTTACAATTTCCCAAAACACTTTTTTTTTAAAAAATAAAACTTTTTGCATCTCAAAAACATTGCAAAAAAGGGAAAACTTGACATATGGTAACATTACAAATTGTGTCAAAAACTTTTTCGAAAAAGTTTATAAACTTTTGCAAATTTAAACCGATTTTAACAATGTCTCGTTTTTTTTATTAATGTCTCGTTTTTTTCTATATACAATTTTCTTTAAAACATTGTACAAAAAAAAATATATTTTCATAGAAAATATCCATATTTTGAAAATCTTTTCAAACTTCCTCTAAATTTGTTCGCATTAATATTCCAGCTTTAATCAGGTCGAATGACATTTATTTATTTAGTATAAAGATTGTTTTAAATAGTAAAAACTCTTTCACAAAAAGCTTTGCTTACTGGTACTGAAAATACGAAACATATAATTTTTCTTCTTCTTCTTCAGTCTTAATAGTTTTTTGTTCATTAGGCGAAATTTTTAAAAATGCTGTTAACTTTGGTGCCAAAAAATTTGTCATTTATTCTACTTTTGAGGCTATTTATAAGTACGGTCATTATATCGAGCAACTTTAAAATTGTACAAGAGTCCTTCTGTATGTTGTATGAAATTCCTGCACTATGTTTTGCATAAAATATAAAAATGCATCTGATAATCCTTAACTTTTACATTCTTTCATGACACGTATTCCCATAAAACTTTTTGGCATTTATTTTTTCCTTTTTTCAAAAAATACATACACTTTTTTGCATAAGTTATTACTTTGTACTAATTAGAAGTAATAAATAATATAGATATTATTGTCGAAAATTTTTATTTAGTTGGACAAATGAAATTTTAGCTTAAAACTGGACAGGCATCAAAAATGCTGGACAATCCAGCCAAGTCCAGCCAGGCTGGCAACCCTATTGGAGAACCAATTCGCTAAATCAAAACCACATGATTTCAAAATTTCAGTTACTTCGAAACGTAACTTTTCTAATTCCTCAAAATTATCAGCGCCTTATATTAATATCGTGGAGGACCCCAAAGGATACACTGACTCAAAAAGTGTACCTATTTCCTCTAACCTTCGCTTTACCAATACCCACCCGGGTGACCTCTCGGTTTTTATTAGTTTAATAATTTTTTTCATTTTATTTCGATTTAAATAAAATTTAGACTCATTGTACAAATTTTAGAGTTCTATATAATTTAATAAAAATATTTTAACCTTTTATACGGTTCTTTCGATTTTTTAAAATTTTGTTCGTCGGATATATGTATAGAAGTGCAGTACCACCCGGGTGGATATTGGTAAGCCATTGTTACGATTTTTCTTTTGCAAAAAATTATTTAAAGATTTCTGACAATTTTATTTAAAATAATTTTTAAATATTGTATTTTGACATGTTTTAGATTGGTTTCCTTCCCCAAGTAAATTGCATGATAGATATTTTGTTGTTTCTTTTACACCTTATTTTAGTTCTCACGCTTTTGGTATGTGCGTAATAATGTATGTTCAATTGTACACGTAATGGAATTTCAATCTCTTTTTTTATGCAGAAATAGTTTTGTCTTCTTTCAACAAACATGAATGCAATTGATCGTTTATTAATATTAATTTCTCATTGGAAAGTAATTGCGCAGCAATTAAAATTTTTTAGTTACGCACTTCACTTAGAGACATGTTAGATTAGCATATTGAAATCATTATCAAGTTGAATGTGGTTATAGTAAGACAAGTTTAAATAAAGAAAAGAGATTAAAGTGTTTGAATATCAGTATAAAAATTTTCATGTGGTGAGCTGAAAATCAAATAATATTGTACCAGAATTACATATACATATATCCCGATTTCAAGTAAGTCTGACAAGGAATTATAACAAAATAATTTAAATATCTCATTGGGAAATTTGTATTATTTAGGCCAAATTATCTCTTTCAACAAACAAGAATTTAGTTGCAATTTAAATTTTCCTCCGAGATTCACACGTTGCTTAGACTGTCCACTTGTGAATCCATTTAACTACGATTGCACATTTTATGACTCCTAATTGACAAAACAACAATCATCACTAGTAAATAATTTAGACAGATCGCCAACCATGTGGACGTACAAAATTATGAAATTCCATAGCTATTGGTACAGAAATTATATAGGAAGTGACCTTCCTAACCTTAAAATTTTGGTTCCACACGAATCACGTGTCAGAGTATTATAGAATATTTTAAAACCAGCATATACGTCAGAAACTCTATGAACTCAAACAATAGTTTTAAACAATTGCAACAAATAAATTTTCTAAAGAACTAATATAAAATACTAGAATTCAATATTTAACTTAAATTTTCTGAAAACCAATATAAATTATTAAAATGTAACCTTTAAATTTGTCTACAAAACTAAATTAAAATACCTTAAAACTTATTGCATTTAAAATTTCCTAAAACCAATAAATATTTCTTAAAAATCTAAGTTAAAATCTATTAAAATACCTAAAATCTATATTGCACTTAAAATTTGCTAAAACTAATTAAAATAACTTAAGTCTAAATTACACTTTAAAATTTGTTAAAATGTATTAAAATACTTAAAATTATATTGCACATTGAATTCTGATTAAAACTTATTTAAACTAAAGATAATGTAATATTACACTTAAAATATTTTCTAAAAGCCTATTTAATAATAAATATAATTTGCATCTAAATTTTTATCAAAATTACTGAATTTATATACTTCTAAAAACATATTAAAACTACAAAAAATTTAAATAATGAATTTGAATTAAACATTGTTGCTATTTTTCTAAACAATTAAAATTTATATTATACCTAATTAAAATCTAAAAACTTTTCTAAAAATGTATTAATTAAAACTAAATTAAACCCTAATGTAAATATTGAATATTATACTTATTGTTAATCATTTTAAAATATGTTAACAATTTTAAACTTTATTTGAATTATATTTCTATTTTATTTAAATTTGAAAACATGATGTAAATATTTAAATATTATTGATCTAAAAACTCTTATTCATTTCATAATTTTCATAATTCAAATTATTACAATTCAAAAATGTTAAATTGAATTAACTAACATTTTTTCATTAGTGTATTAAAATATCTTTTGCTAACCTTTAGTTTATTCTACTTATTTCTTTTTTTTTGTTACTTTTATTATTTTCATTCATGTTAATTTTTCATTCATAAAAACAAAATCATTGTCACTTATTGTAAATAATTACAACAACATCATCATGTACTCCTGATTGCTGGGCCCAACATCAAAGAGACATCATGAATTGGAACATCTCTGCATATTGATTTTGTGAGTAACAATTGTAAAAAAACAATTTATTATTATTTAAGAGTATTAATTATATTTATTTTGTTTGTCTGTCGGTCCGTTTTCAACTTTGTCCCCATGCTCATTAATTAGTAATTTTACTTTTCTTTATTATGATCATTTCTCTTTTAGAATGATCTTATATATATACCTATATACATATATTTTTATTTCCTTATGAATGAATATATTAGAATCTCATTTTTACGTTTACTTTTTTTTTACATTACATTTTTTTTAATAAATTAAATACTTTGAATTCTTTTTAAAATGAAACTTCAGTAACTTCTTTTCTTTAATGGGAAGGATAGCCAAAACAAAATGTGAATATATGTAAGTTAAAAGTCATGTTTATTAGGGACAGATATAAAATAGGGGTAATCTTTCTGTCAAGGCGTTAATATTTGGGTGGGAGAATTGTACCCTGCATGACACATCATCTTGTCATGGTTTAGTTTGTTCTTTTCTTTGTTTTATTTATTTTGCTTAGTATTTAGATTTTATTTTTTTTTTTGACATTTGCATACTCTGAGGTATTTGTAAAGGCATGACATGAGTATGTTATATGCTTACGCTTTCGGAATATGGGTTAAGAGTTATTTCTACCAAAGAGCTAGCAGGGAACATCTTCTTCATGCCACTTAACCACTATTGTCCATTTCGGTTAAAAACTTTAACGACAACAATTTTTATTATCAACATATACTAGCCGAGCGTAACATATATGGCGCCCAACGGAAAGGCCAACGGATTGGTTTAACAGAAATGACAATCTGTGGCTATTTTTTTTGAAAATCTAATCAAATATATTATTATAATGCTTGCAGATCTTGTAAAAAAAATAGAAATTTGAATTGAACAAGTTAAAAATTTATTAAATTAGGTTAAATAAACTATCTACATTAAAATATTAACAAAACCTTTTATATACATTAAATCTATAGAAGTCTTAGCATTCTTATGAACACAACAGTTCTGAATCTAAATGCGCTATGGAAAATGTATATAATATATGTAGTTTTTACCTATTTAAAAACTTGTTTTACATTTAAGAGTCCTAATTCTGAATTATTTATAAAGTTTGGTCTAAGTTGCATTAAATGAAAACAAGAACAATGTGTTATTGATTTCTTTCAAGTCCATTATTGAGATTAGAATTAAAATTTCTTAATGTTGTAGTTTGAAGTCTTTAATATATATTTTGACATTTTAATAAATCCATATAAAAAAGGGATGTAGTCCGATATTTTTTTTTTAAATACGAAGCACTTCTATTTTTTTTTAAACATGACTTCTACTTGCGTAATTTTTCCATTTTGTTAAGGTATATCCTTCCCAGAATTTACATAAAAATTGATCTTTGAATATTTTTACATATATTTTTTTTTGCCTGTTTTGCTATCAACAGAAAAATTTATACGGTTTTTAGAAATAAAATATTAACACAAAAGTTAATAACTTTACTCGATTTTAATTAAAGGCGTTCTTAATTTATGAGATTGTGATAGAAGTTATTTTTCGTTTTGCTATGGAAACTAGGAATACTTCAAGAGGCAATAAAAATAGTTCATTTGGACAAAGACGAGGTTCTTCTGCTTCAAGAAATAATATATCGGTAGAATTACAGTCTAGCGCCAGTAGTACGAAACCTAGGGTAACTCATTCTCCGGCGAATAGACCACAACCTGTTCAACAGATTCCTAGGCCACAAAGTTCAAGTAGCTTACAGTCATCGACCTTATTTCAGGACATACAAGTTCTTAGTAATCAAAATTCGGCTTCGGAACCACACGTTAATATTATTAGTACTGAAAGAGTTTCTTTAGAACCAACAATGAATCCTCCTTATGAACAGTTTTCTCTTCCGAGCAACAGCGCTCCCTTAGTTCCAAATGTTAATAATACCACATCCTCTTCCTCATCCTCACTTGACTCATTAATTGCCATAATGCAACAAACAATGAGAAACACTCAAGAGGAATTCAGAAAAGAATTAACGTCAATAAGAGCTAGTATTGCTCAAATTGGTAGTGCTCCTACATCAAATGTAAACCGACAACCAGAGTTTTTCACAAATTTTATGGAGTCAAACACTCCTATTTCCAATAGTAATCGTCCTTCGGAAAATCAAAGCAGATATTCTGTGAATAGTGAAGCCAACATAAAACTTGAGAAGTGGAAAGTATCTTATAATGGATCTGGATCTGTGTCAGATTTCTTGTTTAAAGTGGAAACACTTTGCGCCAGATCTAGATGTCCTGATGAGCACCTACTATCAAACTTTCATGTTCTGTTGGAGGGCAGAGCTGAAGAATGGTATTGGCTCTTTATGAGGCAGAATAGAAATGTAAATTATCCAGTTTTGCGACAGGCTCTTACCAAAGAATTCGGACATCTGGAATCAGACCATGATGTGTTATTAAAGATTTCGTTGCGTAAACAACAATTCAAGGAAAGCTACGACGATTTCCATACGTCTATAGTATCCATGAATTTGCGATTACAAAATCCATTACCGGATGTGACTTTAATTGAGATAATGAAAAGAAATATAAACTCAAATCTTAGATTTTTATTGTTTAATAAGGAAACACAGAATCTGAATGAATTCAGAGATACTGCCCGCAAAGCAGAGAAAGTTATTAGGGAAACAAAGTTTCAGAATCCAAATACAACAAATTCCCGAAATGTCAATGAGATAAACCTCTCGCTCTCTGATTCAGAGGATTCTGAATGTGTAGATCCTCAAATAGATGCGATTCAGATTTCTGGTAGAAGAGTAAGGTATGATTATTCTAACATAAAGTGTTGGAATTGCATGTCACTTGGACACTTTTATATGTACTGCACCCAAGAAATTAAACAACCCTTTTGCTTTAAATGCGGTCATAAAGGTGTTTTTACACCTAATTGTCCTAATAAGCACAATTCACTGGGAAACCGCAAAGTGGGCGAACTGGCGACCGGGGACACTCGTCCACCCCCTCAAACCCCGAGTTTGACTTAAACTCCAATAGGGGTAATAATTTAAATCACCCTGATACATCTAAAACATTACTTACTAATACACAAACAAACTTTATTTCAACAAAACACATTTCTACTCAAACAGAAACATTTCAAAGCTCTTTTTGTAGCGATAATTTGACCTTTTCTCCTACCAATAAAACTTTTCTTAACAAACCAAGCCGCAAGATAATGAAATGTAGAATACGCTATAAAAAGCGTCGCTATTTTCGCAAAATATTAGAGTCAGCAATAATCCACGGTTCCGATGATAGGCCATTTGCCAGGGTTAGAATACTGGATGAAACAGTATTTGGTCTTTTAGACTCTGGGGCCAACGTCTCAGTTTTGGGCAAAGATTGCTTATCATTTTTGGAAAAAAATAACATTAAATATCGAAAACTAGATTCTACTCTTCGTACTGCTAGTGGCGCCAAACAAAACGTAATCGGTTTTTGTACATTGCCAGTTATTTTTAAAGGTGTAGAGAAAAATATTTCATTTTATTTAGTACCAACATTAAGTCAAGAGGCATATTTTAGTGTGAATTTTTGGCGAGATTTCGCACTTGCCCTGACATAGAACTTGCTAGTGTTTCAGATTTGTTATAATACATTTCATAGACATATCAGAGCTTAAATTGATGTTAGAAAAACCATATTTTGAAGTATTTGGCTTAGCACTGATTTTGTTAGCCCCTCTTGAAACTGGTGACGCTAAAGTGTAAACATTAATACGGGTGTTATCGAGAAATCTCCCTATTGCTCTACAGCAGTTCTCCTTAGGAAACCGAAGAAGCTACGACTCTGAGCGATATATCAAAACATATTAATAAGTTATGAAAAGCAGAATTAAGAACAAATTGGGAATAATCTGGTCGATATTAAAGATATAAATGGCAAATATGTTGGTAAATATCACACATCGGATTTAAAGCGTAAAAAAAATAATTGCCCGGCTTACGTGGGTCGTGCCACACGTTGGTTTAAATCATTATTAATAAAAATTGTTGTTACAAATATTAAAATTATAGAAAGGAAAATACAATTTTAGGCCAAAATTAAAAAAAATCGGATTCCTGTTCGTTTATCAAATAAATTCTCAAACGAAACAGTTTTGTTACGATTTTTCTTTTGCAAAAAATTATTTAAAGATTTCTGACAATTTTATTTAAAATAATTTTTAAATATTGTATTTTGACATGTTTTAGATTGGTTTCCTTCCCCAAGTAAATTGCATGATAGATATTTTGTTGTTTCTTTTACACCTTATTTTAGTTCTCACGCTTTTGGCATGTGCGTAATAATGTATGTTCAATTGTACACGTAATGGAATTTCAATCTCTTTTTTTATGCAGAAATAGTTTTGTCTTCTTTCAATAAACATGAATGCAATTGATCGTTTATTAATATTAATTTCTCATTGGAAAGTAATGTTGATAATAAAAATTTTTTAGTTACGCACTTCACTTAGAGACATGTTAGATTAGCATATTGAAATCATTATCAAGTTGAATGTGGTTATAGTAAGACAAGTTTAAATAAAGAAAAGAGATTAAAGTGTTTGAATATCAGTATAAAAATTTTCATGTGGTGAGCTGAAAATCAAATAATATTGTACCAGAATTACATATACATATATCCCGATTTCAAGTAAGTCTGACAAGGAATTATAACAAAATAATTTAAATATCTCATTGGGAAATTTGTATTATTTAGGCCAAATTATCTCTTTCAACAAACAAGAATTTAGTTGCAATTTGAACATTTTCCTCCGAGATTCACACGTTGCTTAGACTGTCCACTTGTGAATCCATTTAACTACGATTGCACATTTTATGACTCCTAATTGACAAAACAACAATCATCACTAGTAAATAATTTAGACAGATCGCCAACCATGTGGACGTACAAAATTATGAAATTCCATAGCTAATGGTACAGAAATTATATAGGAAGTGACCTTCCTAACCTTAAAATTTTGGTTCCACACGAATCACGTGTCAGAGTATTATAGAATATTTTAAAACCAGCATATACGTCAGAAACTCTATGAACTCAAACAATAGTTTTAAACAATTGCAACAAATAAATTTTCTAAAGAACTAATATAAAATACTAGAATTCAATATTTAACTTAAATTTTCTGAAAACCAATATAAATTATTAAAATGTAACCTTTAAATTTGTCTACAAAACTAAATTAAAATACCTTAAAACTTATTGCATTTAAAATTTCCTAAAACCAATAAATATTTCTTAAAAATCTAAGTTAAAATCTATTAAAATACCTAAAATCTATATTGCACTTAAAATTTGCTAAAACTAATTAAAATAACTTAAGTCTAAATTACACTTTAAAATTTGTTAAAATGTATTAAAATACTTAAAATTATATTGCACATTGAATTCTGATTAAAACTTATTTAAACTAAAGATAATGTAATATTACACTTAAAATATTTTCTAAAAGCCTATTTAATAATAAATATAATTTGCATCTAAATTTTTATCAAACTTACTGAATTTATATACTTCTAAAAACATATTAAAACTACAAAAAATTTAAATAATGAATTTGAATTAAACATTGTTGCTATTTTTCTAAACAATTAAAATTTATATTATACCTAATTAAAATCTAAAAACTTTTCTAAAAATGTATTAATTAAAACTAAATTAAACCCTAATGTAAATATTGAATATTATACTTATTGTTAATCATTTTAAAATATGTTAACAATTTTAAACTTTATTTGAATTATATTTCTATTTTATTTAAATTTGAAAACATGATGTAAATATTTAAATATTATTGATCTAAAAACTCTTATTCATTTCATAATTTTCATAATTCAAATTATTACAATTCAAAAATGTTAAATTGAATTAACTAACATTTTTTCATTAGTGTATTAAAATATCTTTTGCTAACCTTTAGTTTATTCTACTTATTTCTTTTTTTTTTGTTACTTTTATTATTTTCATTCATGTTGATTTTTCATTCATAAAAACAAAATCATTGTCACTTATTGTAAATAATTACAACAACATCATCATGTACTCCTGATTGCTGGGCCCAACATCAAAGAGACATCATGAATTGGAACATCTCTGCATATTGATTTTGTGAGTAACAATTGTAAAAAAACAATTTATTATTATTTAAGAGTATTAATTATATTTATTTTGTTTGTCTGTCGGTCCGTTTTCAACTTTGTCCCCATGCTCATTAATTAGTAATTTTACTTTTCTTTATTATGATCATTTCTCTTTTAGAATGATCTTATATATATACCTATATACATATATTTTTATTTCCTTATGAATGAATATATTAGAATCTCATTTTTACGTTTACTTTTTTTTTACATTACATTTTTTTTAATAAATTAAATACTTTGAATTCTTTTTAAAATGAAACTTCAGTAACTTCTTTTCTTTAATGGGAAGGATAGCCAAAACAAAATGTGAATATATGTAAGTTAAAAGTCATGTTTATTAGGGACAGATATAAAATAGGGGTAATCTTTCTGTCAAGGCGTTAATATTTGGGTGGGAGAATTGTACCCTGCATGACACATCATCTTGTCATGGTTTAGTTTGTTCTTTTCTTTGTTTTATTTATTTTGCTTAGTATTTAGATTTTATTTTTTTTTTGACATTTGCATACTCTGAGGTATTTGTAAAGGCATGACATGAGTATGTTATATGCTTACGCTTTCGGAATATGGGTTAAGAGTTATTTCTACCAAAGAGCTAGCAGGGAACATCTTCTTCATGCCACTTAACCACTATTGTCCATTTCGGTTAAAAACTTTAACGACAACAATTTTTATTATCAACATATCCTAGCCGAGCGTAACACCATGTACATAAAAAACCTTTGGTAAAGCGAAGGGTAAACATCTAACCGCTGCAAAAGGAAACGAAGACTACCATACGTCACCGTATTCAATATTTAAATCGGTTGCTCAATACTTTCGCGCCATAGAAAAAGTTGAAACTTGGCACCACTTTCATGGATCAATACTTGTCGGTACATTTTTGTGACATCGGCGGTTATAGCGTATCTGTGAATGCGAAATCTTAAAAGATTGGAAAACAGATCGCTTTGTATTGTGGGTCCAACAATCAGAATATCATTTAAAGAGATTTGTGTGGAGGTCTTACATGAAGCATCGAACACCACTCTCAACTTCGTAGTTGAACTGTGGGGCCTCAACACGCACTGATGGGGAATTACATAATGAGGTCCCAACAAGACCTCATCATTTACTGGGGACATATGACCAAGATGTAAATATTTCTTCATAAAATCATTATACATCTCTTTAATGCTTAAATTTTTACCTTCTCTGAGCCGTGTCATACGATAACCCCAATTTGGACGGGTTTGATTTAAATGGTAATTTAACTTGAAATCTACCATTTGGTAATCGGAGGGTATTTGCATTATAGTGCTCCTCACAATTTTTCTGCTCCTCCGTTAAAAGAGAGCACTGAGGAATCTCCTCTAGTTCCCAGAACCGGCGAACTACCGAATCCAAAATGTAATCCAAATAATGACTTTCAGTAACTACGTTACAAATTTTAGAAACATTTTCCGGTTTCACTTTCGCACTTACCAGAAACTATCCACCCTAACAACGTTTTTTGTGGAGTAGGCAGCGCTGCCACTCATAAAATATTTTTCCTACCAAATTTCTAATTAAAAACTACCAAAACCTACCAAATTTAAAATATTTGAGAAATTCTATGGATTCGTTTCAAAATTAATAGTTAACTATATAATTATATTATTGCTGCTATAAAATTACCCAGAGGAAGAAAGTAAATAACACTACAATCATAAATATGTTAAAATCGTTCAGTTTTCGAGATTTTATTTTTGAGTCGATTTAACGATGTCCGTACGTCTGTCTGGCTGGTTGTCCATGTATTTCACATAGCCCCCATATAAATGTCATCCAGAAATAAGACATTATCCGTCATAAATGCTTGATTTATATAGATATTAAATAACATTTTTACAAATAAATTACACCAAAAAATTCAATTCATAATTGATCATAGCTTTCATATAAGGCCCTCTTCCGAAAATTACTTAAACGAGCATAAAACTCCTAAAAGTGATGGTATACCGAAAAAATTCAACACAAATAAGTTTCATATATAAATAAATTACGTGTCCTAATTTCCATAACTGGACATTTAAAGTGTCAGATGAAACAGAAATATTGAAGCAGAGTTTAACACATATTATTAGAAAATAAAAGTTGTAATGTGCGATTCTTACATTTGGCAATTATTACAACATTTTCTTATTTTCAATCTTTTTTTTTCTTTCAAAATCATTTAAATTTTTTAATGAAAGTTTTTATAGATTCTTCGCTATCTGAATTTATGAAATCCAAAAAATTGTTAAATAAATAACCAAAACTAAAATAAAAGTCCAGTAAGTTTTAATTAAAAATAATTAAAAACATGTTTGAGGAATCAGTCCAAAATTATAATTTCATTTTGTTTAGATTACCAAAGTAAACTTATGTCTGTCATATTTGGGTTCTAAGGTAATTTATTCTATGGAAAGGCAACTAGGAAGGAATTGATTTTGAGGCAATTCATCATCCCAGGGTTAAATTGAGGTAACATATATCGTAGCACAGATTAGAAAATCCAAAAGGTAATAAAAAAGAGAATATAATTAGTAATCAAAATCATTATTACATAAAAAAACAACAACACTATATTTTTCTGCAGATCACCAAAATTGTTTAAGAATTTCTTTAATTCTGATATACATACATACGAGGCTAGCTCAAAGAAGATCAGAGAAACCGAGCTTATGATCAAAAGGCATTTGTTCTGCATCATCATTACTAATTGAAACGTCAAGAGAATTGTGGTGCTTAACATGCATTTTTAAATATTCTATAACCTAAAACTAAAGTTAAAATTAACCAAAAGTTGTACAAAAATAACAAGTGATCTAAATTGGTAATTTTTAAATCTAATTCCACAAATTTCAATACCCTTTTTTTATTTTTTATTAAAATATAATTGTGTTGTAAAATATTAAGAAAAAAATTGCACATATAAACGTTTGTTTACGGCACAGTGTTTCGGGTCACAAAAGTGTTAATAATAAATAAAACATAAATCTCTTTCTTTTGTTATAATAAAAATAATTAATTTCAAATTATCACAGAAAAAAACTTTTAAAATAAATATTTAAATAATTCAGTTATCACAGATCATACATATTAAAGTGAGTTGTTATTGTGTTAAAAAATAAAATAAAAAATATCACAGTTAAATTATACCCTAGTATCACAGTCAAAATTAATTATCACATTTTTTAAAAAAAAATAAAATCAATTAAAATTTAGAAAATAAATTAAATTTAAAATTCTAATTAAAAACATAGATTTGTCACAATTCGTAATACTGTGAAAGAAATAAAAACTCAATTGTGTATTAAATTATTAAGAAAATAAAAAACAAAAGAAAACCGTGAAAAATAATTTAACTAATTATTGCAAATAGAAACAAAAAAATACGCAAAGACAAAAAATGATCATATTAATGAAAACAGAAAAAATAATTAAAAAAGAGAAATAATCTAGCAAAAGCCACAAAAATTATTCTACCTGCATGCGTATGCTGATCAGAGGCGTAGCTGAGAACGAAAGCAGAACCTTGGAAGGCCTTTCATCGTTACTGTTTGTAAGTACATTTTTGTTCTTAATTATTTTTTTTAAGTATATTAGTTCAATTAATTGATTACTAAAAGTTTTGGTCTAAATTGTTGTTAGATCATAATCTATTTTAATTTAAATTATAAACATAATTTTTTTTGTAAATCTTGTGATTTAAAAATTTTTATATTGAACTAATATACTTGATGTAGTTTCCATTTTATATGATCACCAATTTAATTGTTTCAATACGAAAAATTGTTTTTTTTGTGTTACTAAGAAAATTTTGACCAATAAGAATTTTATGTAAATTACAATTCAAATATGGAACATTAAATTCTTAAAACAATTGGTTAAAATTATATAAAAAGTAACATATTTTAAAATAAAACTGTAAAATTATTTTAACAACAACAAACTTCTCTATATTGTTGGTCGCAATTACAATTTATAAGAAAACGAAAGAAATTAAGAATTTGAAAAAGAAATAACAACACATAATTAAAACTCACAACGAAAGAGATATATGTAAAAGTATTGCTAATTTCTGTTATTGTTTTTATTTGTGTAACGATATTTAAATACCCTACAGATCCGTTGTAGAAAATTTCGGTTTTACTTCGATTTCGGTTAATAAATTTTATTCGATCATAATTCGCGCCGTTTATATATACAAAATTATTTTTTTGTTAACTTTATTATATTTATAAATTTGATTATTGAAAATATTCACTAATTATCTAATAGTTAATAATTTGTTGAAAATCTACATATATACATACATACAAATTTAAAATGTTTTATAAATGAATTGTTTTGAAAATAAATAGAAAAATCATGAGTAACTAAATTTTATAAAGACTTATCCTTTGGGTCAGTGAAAGTTAGCTTTACGTTTGGGTCCTTTAGAATATTATTGTGCATCAAAGGACAAGGCTGGGAGGGTTTCGAACACGGGGTTTTATCAGCTTCTATCCCCTAGGATATTTACACTAAATTAACCTCCATTAGATTTCAAAAACAGTTTCAATTCCATTCATGTAAGCTGGGGGAAAAATAGTTGTAGTTTTTGGTACCACTTCAATTTGTTATACTAATTTAGGGACTCTGTAATAACAATAAGGGTAATGGTGTGATTTGTAGAAGAGGGTCAAGAACCTCCCCCACCACTGAACCTAGCTGGTACGAAGGGTCCCGCAGACCTTCCGTCATACAAATTTTTATGTGTTGGTTCTTTTTATTGCCACATTGTTGGATTGATGTTCTCATCAACATATAAAAAAATTCCGTTTTATTGAAACCGTGCAACACATCCGTAAAACACCCATTACAAAAATGGCGCCCAAAGTGGGGCCTGCATTTGTTGATATATTATGTCTCGAAAGAGGGATAATCATGTCAATGAATCATTTTTCCAATAGAGGAATTGTGGTTCCTTTGTAGCAGATTATTCTGTGTGCATAAATGTCCACTATATATACATTTTTTTCTTGTTTAATTCTATAAATTTCAAACTTATTAGATTTTCAAAGTGTGTATTTTTTTTATTCTAGCTGTAGAATACATTTTTCAGATCTTTCTGGATTTCGACTACCTGTCGTATATTTGGAAAGGGTAGATTTCGACCGATTGGTTCTTAAAAATTCCTTTCTAGGTTATTATTTTTGATTATACAATTTTTTGATTATCTAAAGATTTTTATGTTTAATTTTTTTTATTGTTAACTTAAATTGCTAAACTATTTTTATTGAACTTTTCAATTATTGCTTCTTACAGTATAATTTGAACCGATTAATTGTTTTACTTTTTGAGTGAAAATATTAAATTAAAATATAAAATCGCCAACCAATAAACTAGCTTTGAGTCAGTTATTTTTGGAAGTCGCTAAAATCTATTAAATTTTTTTTAATAACTACTTTTTCTATAATTTTACAGAGTGAGAAGTAAATCTTTTCAGGTCTATTTAATCTTAAATCTCAAATTACTTTAGTAAACTCATTTTTTGTATTTTTATTTTGAATTTTACTTTTAAATTTTTTAAACATGGTGTTGGCTCACAGTGATGAAGAGTTGAACGCTACAGTTGAAACTAACTTAGCAAATCTTTGTTCGTTATGTGAGAAAGAGATGGTTACGCTTTCAGATTGTCTGCACTAAGTGTAAGCACATATTTCACAAAGATTGTATCACCAATTGGATGAGAGAATCTCATGATTGTCCGAATTGTAAGGCATTAGGCCATGAGCGTGACTTAGTTGTCCCTGGACAAGCCCAACTTTCAAAATCTTTAGTGTCAGGAGAGGAGTCAAACTCGTCAATTAGAAACAGCGTTGCCACTCATAAAATATTTTTCCTACCAAATTTCTAATTAAAAACTACCAAAGCCTACCAAAACCTACCAAATTTAAAATATTTGAGAAATGCTATATGAATTCGTTTCAAAATTAATAGTTAGCTTAAACTTATATTATTGCTGCTATAAAATTATCCATAAAATAAAAGTTTTGAGAGCCCTTTGGCATTTTTTGAACTCAACACTACTAAATAAATACACATTTACCTGACTAAACTAAATATTTTAGAAAATGCTATCTTCATATTTTGCAAATATGTAGTTTTATTATTTTGGCTTAACATAAGTAGTTTTTTCGTTATTATTTTAATTATTTTGTTCATAAAAATGTATTCAGAAATATCGTAGCCTACCAAAATACGACAAATATCGGAACAAACCAACCAAACTACCAAAAGTCAATTTGTTAACTTCAAACTACCAATTTTGGTCCAATTGGACCAAAGCGGCAACGCTGATTAGAAAGACTAACACTGTACACAACAGAGGTAGGGGCGTGGGTCCGCAATCAAGAGGTATAAAACTCGGAGTACAAAACGTCAAGAGGAATCAAAAAGCTCTCAGGGAATTCAAGCTGATGATATAGGTAATAATGTATTTAAAGCTTCCATAGTAGATTTAAATATTGATATAAGTCCTAATCCCAAAGTATCTCAACTTTCTATAAATCAATCTAATGTGACACGTCGTTATAACCGTAATCGAAGAACACAAGTTGATTATGATCAAATAACGCAAATAATCGAGTCTAGTGTACAAAGACTTTTATCTAATTTGAATATCAATTCCCCTTTGCCACAACAAACACCACATTTTTCAGCTAATTCTCAAATTAATTCGTCAGCCAATAGTAATCCAAATTCTCAGTCATCTTCGTTTTCATTTAATACCAATTTTGCTAAAGTTACCGCAATTATACAAAATTGGAATGTAAAATTTGATGGAACTTCTAATGGTCTCCGATGTAAAGAATTTTTGTATAGAATTCGTTGCTTAACGAACGAAAATTTCAATGGAAATTTTGAGTGTATTTGTGCTAATCTCCACATACTACTTACCGGTAAAGCCAAAGATTGGTACTGGAAATATCATAAATCAGTAGATCGCATTCAGTGGGAATCTTTTTGTTCAGAGTTAAAAAAACAATACAAAGATTACAGAACAACTTACGATATTCGCGAGGAACTTCATAGCAGAAAGCAAAAGTCATCAGTGTCCTTTGAAACATTTTTCGATGCAATTACAAATATAAGTGATAGGTTAGAAGTACCATTAGAGGATGAAGATCTAATTGAAATTGTAACTAGAAATCTTAGACCAGAAATACGGCACGAATTATTATATGTGCAGATAAGGTTAATTTCGCATTTGAAAAAACTTTGTTTAATGCGAGAAAAGTTGTTAAATGAAGAATATTTTAAGAAAACCAGAGTTCCAAATAACATTAATTCGTTATACTAATTTAGGGACTCTGTAATAACCAGGGAAACCAAAATATGCAAATGCATGTTTTTTCTGGTGAGTCTAATGAGCACATGGATAAGATATTTACACGTTTCAGAACTATTTAAGAATTTTGGCATCGATTTGTTAGTGCATATTTTTGCATATTTTACCCTTAAATACATATTTTTCAATATATTTGTTTTAAGAGCATAATTATGTCATATTTTGCGTTTTTAGAGCATATTTTACTGTTTAATAGCATATTTTGAGTTTATCAAAAACAAATTTTGTCTTACTTATTTTTCGCTGTTGTGTTACAGGTTTTTACTTCCTTTGTTTAAAATTCAAAATTGAAAAATAGATGGCTTTTCACCAAAAAAAAAATTTAAAAAACAGAAATTTTTTTTTTAAATTTAAAAAACAGAAATTTTTTTATCCAAAAAATGAAAAAACTGAAAAAAAAATTTTGTTCACCTAAAAATATTTAAATTTTTTATTTTGAAGTATAATTAGGTGAAGGGTATATAAGATTCGGCACAGCCGAATATAGCTCTCTTACTTGTTTTATTATAAAATAAGCACTATTTTAATAATAGCTCCATCTAAATATCAAATTTTAGTTCTAATTCAAACTTAACCGTTCTAAGTGTTAAAGAAATATTGTCTTTTAAATTTGCTCCTGTAACATCAGTTGATGTCGAAAGAACATTTTCTATGTTTAAAAATGTTTTCAGATCCAATAGACAACGATTTTTATTTGAAAATTTAAGTAAATTTTTGGTTAAAAATTATGTAAAAGTTTGTTTTTTTAAGAGCATATTTTAAAGTTTTTACTGCATATTTAAAGCGCCTAAAACCCTTTTTTTAGAGCATATTTCCGGTTTCCCTGGTAATAACAATAAGGGTAATGGTGTGATTTGTAGACGAGGGTCAAGAACCTCCCCAACCACTGAACCTAGCTGGTACGAAGGGTCCCGCAGACCTTCCGTCATACAAATTTTTATGTGTTGGTTCTTTTTATTGCCACATTGTTGGATTGATGTTCTCATCAACATATAAAAAAAAACCGTTTTATTGAAACCGTGCAACACATCCGTAAAACACCCATTACAAAAATGGCGCCCAACGTGGGGCCTGCATTTGTTGATATATTATGTCTCGAAAGAGGGATAATCATGTCAATGAATCAGGTTTCCAATGGAAGAATTGTGGTTCCTTTGTAGCAGATTATTCTGTGTGCATAAATGTTCACTATATATACATTTTTTCCTTGTTTAATTCTTTAAATTTCAAACTTATTAGATTTTCAAAGTGTGTATTTTTTTTATTCTAGCTGTAGAATAAATTTTTCAGATCTTTCTGGATTTCGACTACCTGTCGTATATTTGGAAAGGGTAGATTTCGACCGATTGGTTCTTAAAAATTCCTTTCTAGGTTATTATTTTTGATTATACGTTTTACTTTTTGAGTGAAAATATTAAATTAAAATATAAAATCGCCAACCAATAAACTAGCTTTGAGTCAGTTATTTTGTGTAAATTCCAATTATTTATTTTGCATTGTTTACATTTCATTAAACGATGAATTAGCTATTTCACACCCAAAAGGAAGTCGCTAAAATCTATAAAATTTTTCTTAATAACTACTTTTTCTATAATTTTACAGAGTGAGAAGTAAATCTTTTCAGGTCTATTTAATCTTAAATCTCAAATTACTTTAGTAAACTCATTTTTTGTATTTTTATTTTGAATTTTACTTTTAAATTTTTTAAACATGGTGTTGGCTCACAGTGATGAAGAGTTGAACGCTACAGTTGAAACTAACTTAGCAAATCTTTGTTCGTTATGTGAGAAAGAGATGGTTACGCTTTCAGATTGTCTGCACTAAGTGTAAGCACATATTTTACAAAGATTGTATCACCAATTGAATGAGAGAATCTCATGATTGTCCGAATTGTAAGGCATTATGCCATGAGCGTGACTTAGTTGTCCCAACTTTCAAAATTTTTAGTGTCAGGAGAGGAGTCAAACTCGTCAATTAGAAAGACTAACACTGTACACAACAGAGGTAGGGGTCGTGGGTCCGAAGAGTTATCCGACCAAAATTTTGCTGGCTGGTTACTTATTTTAAATCTATCGGAGCTTACTATATCTTGGGTGGTTATAACGTGAATAGATTGTGTGGATTTGTAACCGGTAAAACTTCGTATATTTGACCATATTCTATCGGCCTTGGATGATGGGTTTATTGTGGTTGTTAAATTATAAATAGATTTTCTTTTGACGATTTTTATTTCTCTTTTTAATAAAGCATTATTTTTTTGTAGATGTAGAGATTTTGTGTAGTTATATTACGTTTAAAAATAAGCCAGGACCTATTTTTTTGTCTTTTAAGATTCTCAAGATGGTTGTTCCACCAAGGTACCTTTTTAAGAGACGAATTATTTAAAAGCACGAAGTTATTGTTGTTGATGAAGTGAGATAGAATTCTGCCTTTTTTGTTATATATTGAAAATAACAAAAATCGTCAAAGTAGTTTTTAAGTTCACGTGTTGTTGTAGATATGATTGGTGGAGGCATTTTATTATTTAAATTAAGGGAAGAGTTAACATTGTTAAGAGATTCTGAATTGTATGATGTTATAGTTTCTTTTTCGTTGCAGTTGGAGTTTTTGTTATTTTCGTTATTGTTGTTACTAGAAGTTGATTTAGTTATAAAAGAGTACGTTGATGCTGAGTGGTGACGATCATTATATTTTTTAATTGGCGTTGCCACTTGGCAACGCAACTGAAATAAAAATGTATATTATGTACGGCAACTTTTGTCAGTTGCCATTTTGACAGATCGGCAACCGAAAAAATTTAAAAAATTAACGCAATCAAAAAAGTAAGTTGTGAAAATAAATGTGTTAAAAGAAAAAACAAATATGATGAGTTCCGTAGATTTATTTTTCGATGACCAAGAAGAAGGAGTGAACGTGGCATCTGTTAGGCGGCACTTGAGGGACAATTCTAATCCACTGGAATTACCGTCTGTACTGTAAGTATCCAAATGTTAAAATTTTTAAGCATGTATATTTAACAGTTTTAATATATAATATTTCTAGCTTTAAGGCCTATTTTCGTTTTCCCAAAGATGCTGTGACATATTTAGTAGATACACTCTATAAAGACGATTCACAAGTTCATCGGTCAACAGCAATACCTCCACTTTTAAAAGTTTGTGCGGCTTTGAGATTTTTTGCAGAAGGAAGTTTCCAAAAGTCTCACGGCAACGACTTTAATTTAGGAATGGATCAGCCTACGTTGTCTGTGGACACGGGAGCGTCGCAGTCTATCATCAGAACAGATTTAGTAAAGAAATCGATGGAACCAATTTGCAATGTAAGTCTACGCACCGCTACTGGAGAGCCTGCCGCTGTCCATGTTAAAGTTAATGTGAAACTAACTATTGGTGGTGTTAGCGTAAATCATGTCTTTGTTGTTGCCGATATTGTGGACGAAGTAATCATTGGTGCAGACTTCATGATTAGTCACTGCATTACTTTGGATATGGGACAAAAAGTCATGAATTGGCGAAATGTTAAAATACCCCTTGACGTCGGATATGAGAGCAAGTCTCAAGTAAGAAAGTTAGTTTTTGTTGAGCACAAAAGGTTGCCACCGCAGTCAGAGGATTTGGTATGGGTCCGTGAGAAGTGGAGGATTATGGTTTGTTGGTGTTGGAAGCAGCGGATGTGAGAAGAGGCCGTGTAGCAATGGAGGCCCTCGTTGAACAGTGTAACGACGGAATGGTTCTTGTTGGAGTGCTTGGTCTGTCCCGCAGAGAAAAGATCATCAGGCCGGGTTCCAAGATGGGTGAAGGTTCTTCAGCAGAAAAAGAAAGGCATGAACTCGTTCGGAGACAAATTAAAATGACCAAGTGAAAACCAGATATAGCTCACAATGTAATAAGGGTTTGTCATCCAAATTAACGAATCACTGCAAAGGACCACATAGGGTGGTTAAGAAATTGGACGACATGGTTTATAGAAAACGGAAATGTGGAAGACCGATATCGGGAATTAAAGTTAAACATCTGAAACTACTAGCCGCCTATAGGAGAAGTGAATCTATGCCTATTCGGGACGAACAGGCTTAAGCGGGGGGCAGTGTTACGAAATTGTACTTGAATTCAAATATAACGATTTTAAGGGCTGATTTAAAAGTAGCATAATGCTTTCAAATAACAGTGCTGTAAGCAAACTGTAACATATCTATGGGCATTATTAAATAAAAGCTTTCAGTTGATTTGATCGTAAGTTGGCAACGCTGTATTCGAATATTCAGTTAAAGAACATTGTAGAAAGTACACCACAGATGGCGTATGTATTAGTAAGATTTAGAATATTCGAATTTTGACAGTTAAAGAGCAATCTAGAATGCAGATGGCAGTGTTATAAATAGTGGCAGAGGTTGCAGTAGTGAGTGAGTTTATCAGAGATGCTATTTGTATAAACATCAACTGAGTGCCTTAAAGTGTGCTGTATTTTTTAAGTGAATTCGTATACATTATAAAGTGTCTGTATTTCTGAGAATTTATAAACGTGTATAAAAAAACATTGAGTGCCTATTTAATTCTGTTGTTGTACATTTTAAATAAATAAAGAGTTGTTACAATTTTCAAACTACTAAACGGCTTTTATTTGCAATCAAAAGTATCCGGTTTATTTAAAGGAAATACACCAACGTTTTGAAAAGGTTAAAACGTAACAATATAATACAATACATGCAAAGGCCCGAAATATTATTGAGCGAACAAACAGTGTTATAAAGTCCTTATTTAGATGTCTTTCTGCTGAACGTGGTCTGCACTATAATCCCGATAAGGCTGTGTCAATTATAAATGCATGTTGTGCATTATATAATATTGGCAAACATTATAAAGCTGATTGGGAAGAAGAACTACCGGAAGCACTTATTGAAGATGCTATCGTAAATATTAATGAAAATGTAGACAATATTTTAGCAACAGACATAAGAAATAGAATTATGCGAAGTTTAAATGAATAAACTGTTTTATATTTGAAAAATTAGTTTTTTATTTGTTTGTAACAATTAATTTAAATGAAAAATGCTTAAAAAATAAAGGTAAAGAAAATAAAAGTTAAATTCAGTCTTCAGTTCATAAAATAACAAAATCACATTCTTGGATTGCTTAAAAATATAGTACTGCTAAAACATAAAATTCTGGTCCATAAAATCTTAAAAAAACTACAATAGGAAACAACATTTAGTTATTTAAATTATTTTTTTTGTTTAATTTTCATCTCTAGCTTTTGCTGTTCTAATAGAGAATCAAATTTTCTTTGTTTTATTTCTTTTATTTCCTTCATAACTTCATACTGTTTCCTGTTTATGTTCCGCATTTCCTTTAAAATATAATTTTTTTTGTATAGATTTTTTTAAATTTGTTTGAGTGAACCTAAAATATCAGTTTGCGTACCAGTTTGCTCTTGCAGGAGACTGAATCTTTTATCTTCTATTCTTGTCCTTTTCTTTGGAGGTTGTCGAATATCTTCCGCATGTGGACGCTTCTGATTATCATCTTTTTCTGCCAATACAGTCTCTTGCTGTACAATATTAGGTAGCTCCAGTACTTCTGTTTCTTTTGTTCCACAAGTGTTACCTTTAGGGTTCGCAGATAGTTTTGTATGAAGCAGATCCGCTGCTGCCTGCTCTAAAGGGGACAAACTAACTTCCTCTGTAGTATATAAATTCCGATTGTTTTGGCCCATTTTCTTCTTGAGTTTTGCTTGAAATGAACCCATACCCATTCTTCAGATGTTCGCATTGGCGGGCCACAACTATTTAATTTCTCCGAAATTTCGTTCCACGCCTCTTCAACAGTTGCTTTTATTTCGCCAAAAGCCCGGACACCACGAGCAATACGCGGATTCAATTCCATTTGTTGCACTAGCAACTCAAATTGTTGTTTTGTGGTAATTTTAACCATTTTGTTAGCTATAATTAGATAAATATAAAAATATTTCCAAAATTGTAACAATAAGGTACTTACTTCTTATTTTTTTGCAGCTTTTTAAATCAAAAATCTACTCGGCAGACAAAAATACACGGTTGCCAAAATATTCACTATTCGGCAACTGAAATTGACAACTGTAATGTGTTTTCGGCAATTGGCAACGCAACTGAAGTTCGGTTGTCATACATAATCGACACATTAGCCAAGTGACCGTACCGATAACAGTTTCTGCATTTGAGGGGGAGAGGAATGTAAGGTCTAATTTTAACCAGCGTTGCCACAAAGAAAATATTTTTCCTACCAACATACACTCTAAAACCTACCAAATTCTGTCCTATCCTACCAAAAATTTAATTTTAAATAAATATAAGCATTTGATTACACAGGGAAAAAAATCATTTTGTTGCTATTACATGTGGGTAAATCTGCCGATTTCGATTTTTCATGATTTTTATAAAACTAAAAAATTGGATATTTTTACATAAAAAATATTTTTTTTTTTCAAAATTCAGTCAATCGAAAGAAGAACCATTACCTACTCAAAAATTTTGTGAAAATGAGCGAATTCACTTAATTGTGAATAAATTCGAAAATAATTAATCGATTTTTAAATATCTCGTTAAGTTGCTATTATATTAGGGTTTGTCATAAATTATATTTTCGTTCTGCAGCAGCATTATTTATGTGGGAGCAGTGATTTAATATTGTTTTGAAACATACAATGCAAAAACAGCTTCCATGCCTGCAACCAATCAAAAAGTTGAATCCACTCACTCCTAAATTTCCGCTTCTTTTTGCAACTTTATTCACTACAAAAAAGTAAAATTATAGATATTTTATGCATATTTATTTTCTATCATTGCCGTTCGATGTTTGGTTTTCTCCATCAGCATCAATTGCCAGTCTTGGAGTTTTAGAAAGATATCTAAAAATACTACATTTTAACTATTAAATAAAATTGTAAAAAAAATAACTGTTTTGCGGCCTTTTGTTTAAGAAATACAAGTGTTTGTTTACATTTAATTTGCACTGACACTATGATTTTGATGTTTTTCATATAAATGCAAAGATGTTATACATTTAACGGCGTTATGTTCAATAATCAGGGTTTCCAACTATTTTATTTCACACATGTTTTTTATTTGTTATCTTTAAATTTAAAAACTATAAATTTTAAAAATATTAATTGTATTTCCTACCAAAAAATTAAAAAAATTAAACAAACCAACCAAACTACCAATCGTTGTACTTTTAAATAAAATCTACCACGTTTGGACCAAAGCGGCAACGCTGATTTTGACTTTCTCATAACCGATTGATAATTCAGACGGGAGAGAAGTAGCTGCGAAGATGACAATTATCAAACCAGTTTCTTTCAACTCGTTGTTCACTTTTCTTAATATTTTGTTTATTTACATACATTTTGTGTTTTGAGTTCTTTTAGAATCTCGTCCTCTGGAATACCACAAAGGTCATTTGAATAAACAACACCTTTTGTATAGTTGAGAGATTGATGCTCTGATAATTAGATTTTTTATTAAAAAAGGTGATACTTCCGCAAGGGATTTTTCACTATTTATAGGGTCATAATTAAATATTTTGGACCGGCGGAAAGAATTGTAAGTAACTTTTTTTTGTCCAAAGTTATTGGCGGTTTATTATTACCGCTTTCGTCGGGAGAGTCTTTCATGATTGATAGAAAAGTTTTTATTGCAGATTTGTTATAGAGAATCTTCTATTTAAGCGTACAAGTATATACGTCTTGTGTGGGCGAGTTAATAACTGGTACTGACGCGTCAGTACGTTAGTGTATTGTACTGTTCATCTTCATGTACAGTACAATACACATTCGCTACAAAATGTACGAAATACCTTAAAAAAATTTTAGAGTTTGTGAGATGATGTTCGAAAACACTACGAATAAGGTACGGTACATTGTACACATTCACTACGTATAGTGTATTTTTTAGCGAAGATTTTGTTGAACATGTGGAGTATTGATCAAGGCAGAAATTGATATATTTAATACAAAAATAATGACGGAGAAGTAAGAAAATTTATAAATTTAATTGTAAATTCATTTCGTATTTTTATGTTGTGAAAAATTTTATATTTTTTTAGAATATGTTTGTAGATTTTTACTTTTGAATAGGACTTGAATAAAATATGGCAATTAGTTATCGAAAATCATTTAAAGATTTTTATCGAAAATAAATTATATTTTGAATTTTTATAGAGAACTGTACATAGAGCGGAAACACAAAAAATTTACATATACGAGTTTTATTTGACAAATGCAATAAATCAATACCATTATTCATGTTTGGGGTTTTCCACACATAATTACAGGTAAAAATTATTTTTTACAGTACATACATATATTGAAAAATACTTTCCATAAAATTTGCAATTTGTACAAGTACCATAGAAACCCTTTTAAAATGGTTACAAAATAATGAATTGATTGAATCAGGTAGTATAATAAAATTAAATTTTTCCCAACAGCTCTCTTGTATTTTTTTTTTTTTTAACTTTTTATTTATTTATTGAATCTGCCTATATCATTAGGCCTAACAATAAGTGATTAAATCTTATAACTAAAATTAAAACTAATTGCTCTCTAAAGAGAGCATTGTTTGATGGATGGACCACATCTTAGCGGGGTGGTAGATATCCTCTACAAAGCCTTGATCTGGTTTGGCTCTGTGCGAGAAGCCGAGCAAGCGGATTTGGGTGTGATTGCAGTTTCAGTATATATTTATCGCGGACTTTCTTAAACTCATCCTTCACTAGTGGCCGGAAATCGATTGAAAGTTGTAAAATTGGGTAAATAATGGTACTTTTTCCGATATCTTTAAAAAATTCCCTATTTAAATACTGTTTTTAAACATTTGCAATAAACGTAAGCTTCTAGAGAAAATTATCTTTCTAACAAGGTATAAAACTTGAACATCGAGTTAAAAATAACCAAGTTATTAGCATTTCCCTACGTCATATATTCAAGAAAAACGACATTTTTGTATTATTTGCTCACTGTTTTGCATGCAAAAGCTATGTAAACAACTATGTCAACAATAGAAATGCGAGTAAAATTTGAGTAAACTAGCACTTTTTGCTCAATATTTGGTCAGATAAAACTCGTATAACTTTGTTATTTTTCATTCGAAATTATTATTTATACCTTGTTAGAAAGATAATTTTCTCTAGAAGCTTAGGTTTATTACAAATGTTTAAAAAACAGTATTTAAATAGGAAATTTTTTTAAGATATCGGAAAAAGTACCATTATTTACCCAATTTTACAACTTTCAATCGATTTCCGGCACGTGTTCTAGTTATCCGATTGCACTTAAATTTTGCAGTAGTTAGTTTTAGCTGCTAATGAACAAAATAAGACCCATCCAAAGCAAATCTATTTTTTAAGGGCATGTCTAATATGCATAGTGCACATGTGAGGTACACTACTATGTGTGTGTATGGTAGACATGTGTGGTATACTACTACATAATTCTAAAGAATACTGAAAAAGTTATATTTAGACACACGGCAGAATGGAATGCATTTTCGGGGTTAGCCACGACCCCCTCATCAGCACTCTTTTTGTGTCGATGTAAGTGTCGCTTGTAAATATCATCTATTTAACTCACCAGTTTTTACAGAAATATAATAAAGGACTTATATCAAAGCTTTCTTTAATCTTATTTCTGTTTCTACTTTGATTGATTTAGACGAAATTTACGAGCTTTTTCAGTGTTGTATTCTTTAGATTTATTACTTGTTTTGTTTTGCTTTAGTCAGCTGTCAGCTAACAATGAAGCAATTGTTGTTTTTATGTATGTTTTTGTTGTTTCTTCTATGTTGATTCTGTTTATCAGTCACAACTCGACAGAAGATCATTAAACATGTACCACCGTGCAAGGTGTTTTTAAATTAATATTAGTGGTTATGCATTCCATTCTGCCGTGTGTCTAAATATAACTTTTTCAGTATTCTTTAGAATTATGAAAATTTAATAGAATAAATTGTATTTCTAAGGAAATCAATTTAATGAACTTGAGCCTAAATAATAATTAATAATATTAATCAGGAAAAACGTTCGACAAAATAACCACTAATATTAATTTAAAAACACCGGGCACGGTTGTACATGTTTAATGATCTTAGAATCAACATAGAAGAAAAAAAAACATACATAAAAACAACAATTGCTTCATTGTTAGCTGACAGCTGACTAAAACAAAACAAGTAATAATACTAAAGAATACAACACTGAAAAAGCTCGTAAATTTCGTCTAACTCAATCAAAGTAGAAACAGAAATAAGATTAAAGAAAGCTTTGATATAAGTCCTTTATTCTATTTCTGTAAAAACTGGTGAGTTAAATATATGATATTTACAAGCGACACTTAGGTTAGGTTACGTGGGTTGCTCGCAATTTAGCGAGTTCAATCGGAGGCCTTGTGGCCCATTGTGATACCCTTAGAAATACTATTCCCTTATGCTGAAAATTCGTACATAAAGTGAGAATAGTTTCCCTCCTGATCACATTTACTAGTGACACATCTCTGAGACAGTCCAGATCATGGAAAAGAGCTCTACCATGATGTAGTAGTCTATGTTATTGTAAGGCTGGGCATTCACATATAAGGTGCTGTTCGTCTAAATAACTTCTACAGTAGCTATAACGAGGGTAACCCATACGTTCCGACATATGTCCAATCATACAGTGCTCAGTAATTATACCCGTAAGAAGCCTGATCGAATTCCTGCTAAGATACAAAAGAGTCCTAGTTCTATCCTCTGTCAGATTGGGCCAGAGCATTCTTGATATTCTACAAGTGATGATATTTGACCACCTGAGTTCCGTCTCACTCAAAGCCCATTCATCTATCAATCTCGATACTGTCACCAGGGGAGTGTGAATATCCCTTTGCGCTAGAGATACGTCCAGTGACGACCCGTTGGTTGCGCACTCATCAGATACTTCATTTCCCCGGAACTCGTGTCCTGGAACCCATATCAACTCGACGTGATGTTGTGTCAGTTGTGCCAGTAATTTGATACAATTGAGAAGACATTTCGACCTGATCACGTTGGAGTTAAGAGCCTTGATTGATGCAAGGCTGTCCAAGTAGATATGTATCGTCGAATTTTCGAGATTCAGTTCCCGGATTCTTCTCGCGGCTGTATCGATGGCATAAATCTCTGCCTGGAAAACCGTGCAGGTATCGGGTAATCGAATAGACATCAGAAGGTCTAGTTCATCAGAAAAGATTCCCGAGCCCGTGTTCTCGGGAAGTTCTGTCCAAATTCGGTGTAGGTATTATGTAATCCGTTTCCCGCCCTATGATTGGCCTGCCTATCTTTTGTAGGATGGTGCCATGACCAATACGATCATGCTTTAGTCCGCTCGACTGTTTAAGTCGTAGAGCAGACTTAGCAGAAATGCATTTGATATATATATATCAAGGGGAGTTATATTTAGCATCGTCTCTAGACTGGCCTGAGGGATAGAATTCATAGAGCCAGTAATTGCAAGACATGCTAATCTTTGCACCTTGTTTAGAATAGAAAGGTGAGTCATAGTGTCTACCAATCTCCACCAAACAAGAGCCCCATAGGTCAAAATAGGTCTTATGACCGCGGTGTACATCCAGTATACAATGTATGGTTTAAGACCCCATCTCTTCCCAAAGGTTTTCTTACATATATAGAAGGCACATAAAGCCTTCTTCATTCGACTCTCAGCATTACGTTTCCACGAGAGCTTAGAGTCCAAAATTACGCCAAGATATTTGGCTTCGCCTGAAAACTTCAGAAAAGTACCATCCAGTCGTGGAGGTCTGAATTCTGGAGTTTTATATCTTCTGGTGAAAAGAACCAGTTCGGTCTTGGCAGGATTAACACCTAGACCGTTTTCCTTGGCCCATGATAGCAGAACGCTGAGAGCTGATTCCATGAGTTCACTTATTGTGGGAAGAAACTTACCCAGAATAAGAAGCACAACGTCGACAGCATATGCGACTACTTTGGTACCTATCCTGCTGAGCCTGAAAAGGATTTTATTTACGACAATATTCCACAGAAGTGGAGAGATGACACCACCTTGTGGTGTGCCTCTTGTCATAACTTTCCTTGTCCTACCAATGCCCATATTAGAGTTAATGGCCCTGCTCCTAAGCATATTTTCTGTCCAATTTCTTATCCGCTGATCAACACCTAGGTCACCCAATGCATCAATTATTGCGGATATGTTCACATTATTAAACGCACCCTCTATATCCAAGAAAGATGCCATAACATACTCCTTTTTGTCAAGTGTCCCCTCTATAGTTCCGACAACGTCGTGCAAGGCAGTCTCCACCGACCTCCCTTTAAGGTATGCGTGCTGTGCCCTACAGAAATTATCAGGGGAGAGGATGTTCCTGACATGGATATCGACCAATCTTTCCAGTGTTTTCAATAAAAACGATGACAGACTGATCTGTCTATAGTCCTTGGCGGTACTTTTCCCGCTTTGGGGATAAATACCACTGTAACCTCTCCCCATTCTTTAGGAATGTATCCTGTTTCCAGGATGTACCTAAATATCATTATAAGCCATGGCATGATGGTTAAAATCGATTTTTGGAGTAACGCTGGGAATATGCCATCTGGCCCTGGAGATTTATAGGGCTTAAAAGATGACACCGCCCACGAAATTTTCTCCACGCTAACAATGGAGCTAACTAATGCACTTATGTGGATTTGAGAAGCTGCAAGGTGCTCCGATGCGGAGCCCTCATTTTCATCATCCCTGCATCCCGGAAAGTGTGTCTCCATAAGTAGTTTCAAAGTTTCGGTACTGCTTTCAGTAAAGTTACCATCTGGTTTCATCAGGAATCCAGGCGTAGTTTTCTACATTCCTTCCTTAGCTGCATTAGTCTAGGATTCCACCATGGTTGCCGGAATTTCCTAGGTCCCTGCCGCTCCCTACAAGAAGCATAGTAGGCTTCCCTTAATGACCTGGATAGAAACTCTACCGAGTCGTCCAAGTCCCGTGTACCATTTAGTCCATCCATTGCTGGAAGTGGTATGGTGTCACTAAGATTACTGAATTTGACCCAGTCGGTTTTCCTAGGATTTCTAAAGGGTTTTTCCCTATCCAGTGTAAGCTGTATCGTAAAAACTATCCTGTGGTGATCGGAGAATGAGCACTCGAGTGAAACTCTCCAATCAAGAATTCTAACTGAGTCAGTGTTCCCTACCAAAGTAATATCAATGACCTGCTCCCTGATCCTATTGAAGAACGTTGGTCTATTACCCCTATTGCAAACACTTAGGTTAGTAGATAGAAGGTATTGAAGTAAACACTCACCCCTGTCATTTATATCCGAGCTCCCCCACAGAGTATGATGGGCATTTGCATCGCATCCTATGATGAGATCATGGCCCCTTGTGTTACACTAGTCTACAAGTGTGCGTACAGCACGTGAGGGCGGATTAACTTCTTCGTATGGTAGGTACGCAGATGATATGATTAGGGTTGGTAACCCTTGTCGCTCTAGTGCAACTACCGTTAAATCAGGAAAACCTTAATGTCTTTCCTGACCAAAATACAGCTCCTTACTTTACCTTCAGTGGTCGGAGAAAGGATCACATAGTTTCGTGACCGGACGCCTCGAACTTTACTGGCTACAAGCCAGGGTTCTTGGATTAAGGCCACGTGGATAGCTTCCTTCTCCATGAAGCGCAGCAAATCGTCCGATGCTGCTTCGGAGTGGTGCAGATTAATCTGTACCACTCTCAGGCCGCTTGGTTTCATCACGTACAGCACGTGAGGGCGGATTAACTTCTTCGTATGGTAGGTACGCAGATGATATGATTAGGGTTGGTAACCCTTGTCGCTCTAGTGCAACTACCGTTAAATCAGGAAAACCATAATATCTTTCCTGACCAAAATACAGCTCCTTACTTTACCTTCAGTGGTCGGAGAAAGGATCACATAGTTTCGTGACCGGACGCCTCGAACTTTACTGGCTACAAGCCAGGGTTCTTGGATTAAGGCCACGTGGATAGCTTCCTTCTCCTTGAAGCGCAGCAAATCGTCCGATGCTGCTTCGGAGTGGTGCTGATTAATCTGTTCCAGTCCTCTGTTCAAGTTCCTTGTTCTGACGCTTTATAAGTGTTAGCGTGGCTTCGTCCTCCAAAAGAGAAGGAACCCACACTCTCACCGTCGTACGAAAAGGTACTTGATCCAGTGGGACGATTTCGATTCTTGCATTGGGCCAGAGTTCGCCAACTCCTCGGATACAGTTTCTGAGAAAGCCTAGAGCCTTCTCGTTACCACACCCGATGATCTTGACACCCTTTAACCATTTGGCGCCGTCGAATGCAGTGAAGGAATCATACTCACTGCATGCGAATTCGTCAACTAGTGCCCGCAAGATCTTCTCCTCCAGAAGCAGCCATCTGTCCGTAGTCATTTTCCCATCAGGTTGACTACGATCAATGATGGCTACTTGTAGCTCAGGTGCTGATGATAAGCTAGTTGATGGTTTCAGCCGCTTACCCTCAGACACCTGCGTTTCACCTGACCTTTGCCGCTTAATACTAGGCCTGCTAGCTGGACCTTTGGCAACCGTCGCGGTTCCTCGAGTAGAGGAGATTGCAGACAGCACCGTGGGTGTTGTGCTAGCAGACTTCGTCATGCCGCATTGGTCATCAACTCTCTTTGGTCCCGACGTGGCCCTCTTTGATGTAGATGGGCGTACGTCAAGATCCTCCGAGACGATGATCGTGTTCGGTCCAGTGCTGGCATGGGACACATGTTTAGATGTGATCACCTGCCTGCTCTGGTTTGGTTCGGTCGTAGTCTTGACTGGCCTGACCTCCACAACAGTAGTATTTAGCATAGCCTCATACTTCTGTATGTGGTAGGTATGTTTACGCCGTAAAGGCTTTTCCCTGGTGGTCAAGGACGCGGGATCTCGTGAGTCCAACGTCCTGACATACCGGAGAGAGCGTTTGTAGCCCGCCAACCTTTTCCGTTCGTCCTGTTCTGAGTCCTGTTTCTTGTTTTTCTGTTCTTTGTCTCCCTTTGCAGGGTCATGGGCCTCCGGATTGTGTACGTCTTCCTTCACTTTTAGCGGCTCGGAGGACACCATGAGTAAGTCCTCCTCATTAGTCTCATAAAGGTTTAATCCTTTCAGACCTGAGAGTTTGTCGTCACTGTCGTCCAAAGTCACTCTTTCCTGTCTTGTCAGAAAACTGTTCGGTCTGTCGTAGCATCACCGACTACCAGACCCGGGATATTCGTCTGATTCGTCGCAGTCACAGTAGCTCCAGTGGCACTCAGACCTGTGGCTTCCGCCTGAGTACTCACGTTACCCTTGGAGATTTTAGCACCCTCGACCAAGGACATAGGGCCGTCTTTATTTTTTGACATTTCATGGGGGGGGTTTTGCAGTTTATACCTCTACCATAGGTAAGAAAAAAGACACTGCCGCTCCACAGGAGTCAGACGCAGACCAGGATGCCGCTCAATGTGAGTCAGACGCATCCTGGATTTGAGTTTTTTACCAAAATCATTCGGACTGACAGAACCAGATCGTATTTTCCAGCCGCCCTTAACATAGGGGACAGACGCCAGATGGTACGGTTATGTTGCCAAGGTAACACAACCACAGTCCCGGACCGACATCAAAAATTATTTCAATTTATCATTCACTTGCAACTTTTTTAGAGGGTCTCCGTCGATTTCTACAATTCTACAAGTGTAAATTTAGTTTAGTGAAACAAAACCACTTGTAGACTTGTGATTGTAAAATTCACTTGTAGCTACAAACTTGTAATTGTATTTTGATGAAACACAATTATTCACAAGTTCACAATTTTACAGGCAAAAACACTTGTAATTGTGAACTTGTAGCTTAGTGAAATAGGCCTTCAGGTTTGTCTGCATGTAATAGACTTGCGAAAGATTTTCCTGGCTAATATAGTGAATTGCTTATGATTGTTGACATTGTTTTTGGCAATATTCTTTTCTTCACGGACTTTTCTCATTCGCTCTTTCCGGATATCAATAAACTTTTTGTAGGCTGAGCAACCTCTCCAATTTGCAGGGTGCCCGCTTTCCCCGCAATTTATACAATACGGAGCTGAACCATCAGACTGAGTACTTTGACATTCTCCTTGAGGATGTTTTTTATCACACTTGACGCACTTATACTCAGAATTGCAATTCTTTGCTATGTGCCCCCAGCGTTGACACCTATGACATTGTATTTCTTTTTCTTTACTCTTTGGTCTCTCCCACATAATCGATTGGCTAAGTAAGTATTTAACATGTGAGATGTCACTAAGTGTTTTTCCAGGCTTTAGAGTGACCAAGAATAACCCCGCGCTATAGGCATTCTTGATGGAGTGTGGAGTTGTGAACTGGGAAACCTTGATTTCCTCATTTTCAGTATCATAATATAAACCTCTTAGAATGAAAGATATTTGCTTCAACTCATTTGGTGCGTAAGAGTACAACTGAATATTTTTCTCACGTAGTATAGCCATCATTTCAGCATGTACCAAAGCATCTGATAAATAAAGTTTACTTTAATGGTTATTAACGTTCTTTATTTTGAAGTTAACTTTCGTGGTAGGTGTTGGCGATCCATTGGATATTCTGCGTTTGTTATGTACACTTGTTTGTGTTTGTACAATAGATATTGTTGAATGTTGACTATTGGCATTATTCTCATCATCAGCCCCGTCATGCTCCATGTTCGGTTGAAACCAGTAGCCCGTTTCTGTATTTCTCGAATCGAAAAACTTTCCGCATGAAACGATTGAATTGCAACAAATACAGTGTAAAATGAAACAAAATATGTTTTTTCTCGCACAAGTGTTTCTTGAGTTTGCTATCTGTCATTCAAATAATTTTCCAGCAATTATTGGAAGGATGTGAGAAAAAGTGTTTCTGTAACAATATTTTAAATTTTAAAAAATATAGATATTTTTAACTTCGTATGTATAAATATGGAACCCAAATCAGCCGAAAATGTAAGTAGCACAGAGTTTGAATAAAATAATTATATATACACATGTAAGTACACAAAAATGTGTTTCAAAATTATTTTTTTAAATTCAGCAGTTATAAGCGCCACACTATAATTTTTGTTTAATATTCAAATGATGAAAATCAATAAAACACAATTGTTATATTTTGGCATTTTAAATTTTTTAGCCTTTCACTGTTTGTGCTTTATTATAATTTCTTTCTTTCGTTGACGTTTGCCTTGCATTTGACACTTAATTACTGGAAACCACAGACTGGAAACATTCCAATAAGAACAGAATCTGTGTTTTCTGTTTTCGCATTCAAATACAGAAACACTTTTTTCTCGCACATCGAGAAACAATGGAATTTTTTGTTTCACACTTCATGTGAGAAGTTTTCCGATGTGAGAAATACAGAAACGAGCTACAGGTACCACTGTCGCAATCAGTGCAAAAAGTGTGCCCGGAATATTTGAGATTCAGTTAAAATTTAATTAAATGAAAAATAAATAAACTTTGCGCTAAAAAAACTTCCGATGTTGTTGACTGTGATGCCGGATCAAATATCATTAATTTACTTGCATATGCAAACACAACGTAACGTGTAATCGGGAGCACATCTGATTATAGAAATAGCACGCATAAATGTCAAACCAAGGCGTATTTAACAAGGTGGCAGCAGTGGCGAATTGAAATAAATACAGGCGAATTCACTTATTTTTTATATATGGTTTTCCGGGGAATATTTTTTATATATGTAGTTTGACATATCGCGTGCTAGTTTTGTAATCAGCTGTGCTCCCGATGGCACCTTATTAAATGCACCTTGTGTCAAACTACATATATACAAAATATTCGTCCGAACGCATCCAAGGCGAATTTATAGAAGGTGACGACAGAACTACAACAAATACAAAAATAACAGGTACTTCGTTAAAAGATAAGTGAACTGTCAAAGTTGCCTGTTGTTGTTTTTGCTTTTGGGTTTGTTGTATTTTTCGCCACAACAAACACAAGTGAATTGACAGTTCACTTCTTCTTTGACACAAATCTGACAGTTCACTTGTCGAAACAACTGAATAAAAACAAATAATCAGCTGTTCTTCTGGGGTCACCTTCTATAAACGTGAGCCAAGATAGCGTCGAAGAGAGAGTTTTGATTTTGGGTATTTAAAAAACCGGGAAGTAAAAATACCAAATTAATGGGTAATTTTAACTCAGTGTCGAAAAATAGCATCGTTTATGGGAATTAAGAAAATCGGGAAGTAAAAAAACACAATTATAATAGGGGGGCAGACGGCATGTGTTACATGTGTATTCGGACATGTATTCGATACATATGGAATTCCATGTGTATGTCAAAATTCACGTTATACATACGATATATGTACGTTTAAACGTACATATGTAATTGCTTGTGACATAACCTCTATTAGTTTATATGTTTGTTGTTTTTAACAATATATTGTTACGAAATTGTACTTGAATTCAAATATAACGACTTTAAGGGCTGATTTAAAAGTAGCATAATGCTTTCAAATAACAGTGCTGTAATAGCAAACTGTAACATATCTGTGGGCATTATCAAATAAAAGCTTTCAGTTGACCATTGATCGTATGTTAGCAACGCTGTTTGCTGCGAACGTATATTCGAATTCGAATATTCAGTTAAAGAACATTGTAGAAATAGAGCTTTCTAGATGGTAATGCAGTGTTATAAATAGTGGCAGAGGTTGCAGTCGTTAGTCAGTTTATCAGAGACGCTATTCGAATAAACATTAACTGAGTGCCTTAAAGTGTGCTGTATTTTTCAAGTGAATTCGTGTACATTATAAAGTGTCTGTATTTCTGAGAATTTATAAACGTGTATAAAAAAACATTGAGTGACTATTTAATTCTGTTGTTGTACATTTTTAAATAAATAAAGAGTAGTTACAATTTTTAATCTATTAAACGGCTTTTATTTGCAATCAAAAGTATCCGGTTTATTTAAAGGAAATAAACCAGCGTTTTAAAAAGGTTAAAACGTAACAATTGGTGTCAGAAGTGGGATTGCAAATTAATAAGCATGAAGTTTGAGGAACTAAAAGTTGAACAACTCAAGAGAGAATTGAGTAAGTTGGAGCTACCAACAGCAGGTAACAAAGCAGAATTGCAGAAGAGGCTCATAGATGAATTTAAGCGGCGTGATATTGACATTGGAGCTTATGAATTCGAGTATAAAGAAGAAATGTAAGTTTCTGCACGTGCAACAACAAGCAGCATGGATTTAAGCACAATGTTTGCTGCTATGATGGAAAAATTTAACGAAGTTAAAACTAAAGTTCAAGAAACTTCTAGAATCAACAATGAGAAATTATTATTTGAAGTTAAGGCTGAAGTTCAAGAAACTTCTAGAGTCAACAATGAAAAATTATTAGCTGAAGTTCAATTCAACAGCGAGAAACTCCTAGCTGAAATGGAAGCGAAATTTCAAGAATCATCTAGAGTCACAGACGAGAAAATTCAAGAAATGTCTGAAGCTTTTAACAGCAGAGTGGATGGTATTGACAAGAAGGTGTCAGATTTAGAAAATGGTGTTAATCAAAAACTGCATAACCTAGAAACAAGGTTAATAATCTTAAATGCCAAGATGGACCGGTGCGAGTTATTTCAGAAACATCGAGTAGAATAAAGGCCCCTAGTTTTGAAGGCACCACACCATTTAATGTGTTCAAGTTCCAGTTTGATATGGTTGCCATTAGAAACATGCGGAAAGACGATGAAAAAGCTATCGAGTTGATTTTGGCCTTGAAAGGGAATGCAGCGGTAGTTCTTGAAAGCGTGCCAGTGAGTAACAGAAATTGTTATGATGAAATAATGGAGGCGCTACAACGTAAGTACGGTGGCGAACATAAAAAAAGAATTATACCGAATGGAATTGCGTGGTAGAGTGCAGAAGCCCAATGAGACGCTATAAGATTTTGCGTTGGTAATGAAGCGTTTTCTACAGCTTACTATCCAGGGGAAAACAACCCATTTTTGGACCATATCAAGATAGAGGCATTCCTCAATTTCATTCGCGATCCTGAAATAAAACATGCGGTTTGTGCTACACCTAAACCATCATTTGCTGAAACAGTTTCATTTGCACTGGCGCAAGAAACGGCGAAGATAATTTCAAAGCCCCAGATGTGTAATGTGCGGAAAATCAAGGTTGTCGCTGAAAATGATAGAAGTATGGTCAACGAATTAAGGGAATTTAAAGAGGCAGTTTTAAAGGCTTTAAGTAAGAGACAAACTAAAGACAAAGTTAAATGTTATAACTGTGGAAAAATGGGTCACATTCAGCGAAACTGCAGAGCACCAAGAAAGCGAATCAGATATGTTTCACCATCAAGAAATAACCAGCTGGCGAATCATCAAGCATTACAGGAGCCACCTTTAAAGCGAGCTAGCACTGAGGGACAAGATCTGACACCCACACCTGATGGCTCTACCATCTCCATATCAGTACTGCAGCAGGAAAATAACAATCTTACTGCTATGGACACGGGAGCATTGCAGTCTATCATCAGAACAGATTTAGTAAAGAAATCGATGGAACCAATTTGCAATGTAAGTCTACGCACCGCTACTGGAGAGCCTGCCTCTGTCCATGGTAAAGTTAATGTGGAACCAGGGTTTCGATATTCAGCTCTAGCAACATATTTCTTACTTTTGACTATGCAATAAATATGAAATTATCTCAATCAACTAATATAAATATTCATACTGTTCGTTCGTGTTACTATTAAAATTGCAATGCTAGTCTGCAATTTTTAGTAGCAAACACAATCCATTGCATATCCACAAAAATATATGTTCGTGCTTTAGTAGCACACACAGTTTTTTGTCGTGCTAATATTGCACGCCATTCGTTTTATTTTGTTGTGCTGGCAAACTTTTCTAGCAACAATACACATTTCTTTGGTTGTGCTATAGCACAATTGACATTTCTTCAATTGATGCTATTAGTTGCTGTTATTGCTAAGTGTATAACAACATATCAGTAAACACACCCAATGCACAGTTGGGCAGAATCAAAATTTATTGGAAATAAATCTGGCATTTCTAAACGGCTGATCCGATCAGGATAAAAATTGACGCGGGCGTAGCAGCTTTAGAAACTCTGATGTGTTCCCTATTTATACCCAAAGTAGTTTCCCAGCCCCGAAGGAAATTGGAGGTATTAGGTTAAAATTGTAAAAATACCATTTTTGGGATTTTCGCTTAAATTTTTAGGAATTGTGGGATTCCATTTGTCCTTTTGATAAGTTTTTTTACACTTTGTAATGGAATGACAAATTTAAAAAACGTTGAAATTTTCATTGAGTTTTGTTAATAAATAAAGATTTTATTACAAAAAGTACCAATCGAATAAAGAAAAAGTACCACAAAGTCTCCAATTAGAATTCTCACTTACTTAGGACCATATATGCTTAATTTCATGTTTCTAAGTTCATTGTTATAGAAAATTCAAAAAAGTACCATTAGAATAAAGAAAAAGTACCAAAAAGTCTCCCCCTAAAAGTACCAATTTCCCTTTTCTTCCTTGAACACCCCTCAAGTTTGAAATTTAAAAATATTCCATTTTGCCAAGATTGTTTATGCTACAGGCATGTCTGAAAATATTAAAATCTGTGTTAATGTGCCAATAATAAATAAGTTTAAAAAAAGTACCAAACTGTTTACAGTTCAGTAATTATACCCGTAAGAAGCCTGATCGAATTCCTGCTAAGATACAAAAGAGTCCTAGTTCTATCCTCTGTCAGATTGGGCCAGAGCATTCTTGATATTCTACAAGTGATGATATTTGACCACCTGAGTTCCGTCTCACTCAAAGCCCATTCATCTATCAATCTCGATACTGTCACCAGGGGAGTGTGAATATCCCTTTGCGCTAGAGATACGTCCAGTGACGACCCGTTGGTTGCGCACTCATCAGATACTTCATTTCCCCGGAACTCGTGTCCTGGAACCCATATCGACTCGACGTGATGTTGTGTCAGTTGTGCCAGTGATTTGATACAATTGAGAAGACATTTCGACCTGATCACGTTGGAGTTAAGAGCCTTGATTGATGCAAGGCTGTCCAAGTAGATATGTATCGTCGAATTTTCGAGATTCAGTTCCCGGATTCTTCTCGCGGCTGTATCGATGGCATAAATCTCTGCCTGGAAAACCGTGCAGGTATCGGGTAATCGAATAGACATCAGAAGGTCTAGTTCATCAGAAAAGATTCCCGAGCCCGTGTTCTCGGGAAGTTCTGTCCAAATTCGGTGTAGGTATTATGTAATCCGTTTCCCGCCCTATGATTGGCCTGCCTATCTTTTGTAGGATGGTGCCATGACCAATACGATCATGCTTTAGTCCGCTCGACTCTTTAAGTCGTAGAGCAGACTTAGCAGAAATGCATTTGATATATCTCTAGAAATGCATTTGATATATCTCTAGACTGGCCTGAGGGATAGAATTCATAGAGCCAGTAATTGCAAGACATGCTAATCTTTGCACCTTGTTTAGAATAGAAAGGTGAGTCATAGTGTCTACCAATCTCCACCAAACAAGAGCCCCATAGGTCAAAATAGGTCTTATGACCGCGGTGTACATCCAGTATACAATGTATGGTTTAAGACCCCATCTCTTCCCAAAGGTTTTCTTACATATATAGAAGGCACATAAAGCCTTCTTCATTCGACTCTCAGCATTACGTTTCCACGAGAGCTTAGAGTCCAAAATTACGCCAAGATATTTGGCTTCGCCTGAAAACTTCAGAAAAGTACCATCCAGTCGTGGAGGTCTGAATTCTGGAGTTTTATATCTTCTGGTGAAAAGAACCAGTTCGGTCTTGGCAGGATTAACACCTAGACCGTTTTCCTTGGCCCATGATAGCAGAACGCTGAGAGCTGATTCCATGAGTTCACTTATTGTGGGAAGAAACTTACCCAGAATAAGAAGCACAACGTCGACAGCATATGCGACTACTTTGGTACCTATCCTGCTGAGCCTGAAAAGGATTTTATTTACGACAAGATTCCACAGAAGTGGAGAGATGACACCACCTTGTGGTGTGCCTCTTGTCATAACTTTCCTTGTCCTACCAATGCCCATATTAGAGTTAATGGCCCTGCTCCTAAGCATATTTTCTGTCCAATTTCTTATCCGCTGATCAACACCTAGGTCACCCAATGCATCAATTATTGCGGATATGTTCACATTATTAAACGCACCCTCTATATCCAAGAAAGATGCCATAACATACTCCTTTTTGTCAAGTGTCCCCTCTATAGTTCCGACAACGTCGTGCAAGGCAGTCTCCACCGACCTCCCTTTAAGGTATGCGTGCTGTGCCCTACAGAAATTATCAGGGGAGAGGATGTTCCTGACATGGATATCGACCAATCTTTCCAGTGTTTTCAATAAAAACGATGACGACTGATCTGTCTATAGTCCTTGGCGGTACTTTTCCCGCTTTAGGGATAAATACCACTGTAACCTCTCTCCATTCTTTAGGAATGTATCCTGTTTCCAGGATGTACCTAAATATCATTATAAGCCATGGCATGATGGTTAAAATCGATTTTTGGAGTAACGCTGGGAATATGCCATCTGGCCCTGGAGATTTATAGGGCTTAAAAGATGACACCGCCCACGAAATTTTCTCCACGCTAACAATGGAGCTAACTAATGCACTTATGTGGATTTGAGAAGCTGCAAGGTGCTCCGATGCGGAGCCCTCATTTTCATCATCCCTGCAACCCGGAAAGTGTGTCTCCATAAGTAGTTCCAAAGTTTCGGTACTGCTTTCAGTAAAGTTACCATCTGGTTTCATCAGGAATCCAGGCGTAGTTTTCTACATTCCTTCCTTAGCTGCATTAGTCTAGGATTCCACCATGGTTGCCGGAATTTCCTAGGTCCCTGCCGCTCCCTACAAGAAGCATAGTAGGCTTCCCTTAATGACCTGGATAGAAACTCTACCGAGTCGTCCAAGTCCCGTGTACCATTTAGTCCATCCATTGCTGGAAGTGGTATGGTGTCACTAAGATTACTGAATTTGACCCAGTCGGTTTTCCTAGGATTTCTAAAGGGTTTTTCCCTATCCAGTGTAAGCTGTATCGTAAAAACTATCCTGTGGTGATCGGAGAATGAGCACTCGAGTGAAACTCTCCAATCAAGAATTCTAACTGAGTCAGTGTTCCCTACCAAAGTAATATCAATGACCTGCTCCCTGATCCTATTGAAGAACGTTGGTCTATTACCCCTATTGCAAACACTTAGGTTAGTAGATAGAAGGTATTGAAGTAAACACTCACCCCTGTCATTTATATCCGAGCTCCCCCACAAAGTATGATGGGCATTTGCATCGCATCCTATGATGAGATCATGGCCCCTTGTGTTACACTAGTCTACAAGTGTGCGTACAGCACGTGAGGGCGGATTAACTTCTTCGTATGGTAGGTACGCAGATGATATGATTAGGGTTGGTAACCCTTGTCGCTCTAGTGCAACTACCGTTAAATCAGGAAAACCTTAATGTCTTTCCTGACCAAAATACAGCTCCTTACTTTACCTTCAGTGGTCGGAGAAAGGATCACATAGTTTCGTGACCGGACGCCTCGAACTTTACTGGCTACAAGCCAGGGTTCTTGGATTAAGGCCACGTGGATAGCTTCCTTCTCCATGAAGCGCAGCAAATCGTCCGATGCTGCTTCGGAGTGGTGCAGATTAATCTGTACCACTCTCAGGCCGCTTGGTTTCATCACGTACAGCACGTGAGGGCGGATTAACTTCTTCGTATGGTAGGTACGCAGATGATATGATTAGGGTTGGTAACCCTTGTCGCTCTAGTGCAACTACCGTTAAATCAGGAAAACCATAATATCTTTCCTGACCAAAATACAGCTCCTTACTTTACCTTCAGTGGTCGGAGAAAGGATCACATAGTTTCGTGACCGGACGCCTCGAACTTTACTGGCTACAAGCCAGGGTTCTTGGATTAAGGCCACGTGGATAGCTTCCTTCTCCATGAAGCGCAGCAAATCGTCCGATGCTGCTTCGGAGTGGTGCTGATTAATCTGTTCCAGTCCTCTGTTCAAGTTCCTTGTTCTGACGCTTTATAAGTGTTAGCGTGGCTTCGTCCTCCAAAAGAGAAGGAACCCACACTCTCACCGTCGTACGAAAAGGTACTTGATCCAGTGGGACGATTTCGATTCTTGCATTGGGCCAGAGTTCGCCAACTCCTCGGATACAGTTTCTGAGAAAGCCTAGAGCCTTCTCGTTACCACACCCGATGATCTTGACACCCTTTAACCATTTGGCGCCGTCGAATGCAGTGAAGGAATCATCCTCACTGCATGCGAATTCGTCAACTAGTGCCCGCAAGATCTTCTCCTCCAGAAGCAGCCATCTGTCCGTAGTCATTTTCCCATCAGGTTGACTACGATCAATGATGGCTACTTGTAGCTCAGGTGCTGATGATAAGCTAGTTGATGGTTTCAGCCGCTTACCCTCAGACACCTGCGTTTCACCTGACCTTTGCCGCTTAATACTAGGCCTGCTAGCTGGACCTTTGGCAACCGTCGCGGTTCCTCGAGTAGAGGAGATTGCAGACAGCACCGTGGGTGTTGTGCTAGCAGACTTCGTCATGCCGCATTGGTCATCAACTCTCTTTGGTCCCGACGTGGCCCTCTTTGATGTAGATGGGCGTACGTCAAGATCCTCCGAGACGATGATCGTGTTCGGTCCAGTGCTGGCATGGGACACATGTTTAGATGTGATCACCTGCCTGCTCTGTTTTGGTTCGGTCGTAGTCTTGACTGGCCTGACCTCCACAACAGTAGTATTTAGCATAGCCTCATACTTCTGTATGTGGTAGGTATGTTTACGCCGTAAAGGCTTTTCCCTGGTGGTCAAGGACGCGGGATCTCGTGAGTCCAACGTCCTGACATACCGGAGAGAGCGTTTGTAGCCCGCCAACCTTTTCCGTTCGTCCTGTTCTGAGTCCTGTTTCTTGTTTTTCTGTTCTTTGTCTCCCTTTGCAGGGTCATGGGCCTCCGGATTGTGTACGTCTTCCTTCACTTTTAGCGGCTCGGAGGACACCATGAGTAAGTCCTCCTCATCAGTCTCATAAAGGTTTAATCCTTTCAGACCTGAGAGGTTGTCGTCACTGTCGTCCAAAGTCACTCTTTCCTGTCTTGTCAGAAAACTGTTCGGTCTGTCGTAGCATCACCGACTACCAGACCCGGGATATTCGTCTGATTCGTCGCAGTCACAGTAGCTCCAGTGGCACTCAGACCTGTGGCTTCCGCCTGAGTACTCACGTTACCCTTGGAGATTTTAGCACCCTCGACCAAGGACATAGGGCCGTCTTTATTTTTTGACATTTCATGGGGGGGGTTTTGCAGTTTATACCTCTACCATAGGTAAGAAAAAAGACACTGCCGCTCCACAGGAGTCAGACGCAGACCAGGATGCCGCTCAATGTGAGTCAGACGCATCCTGGATTTGAGTTTTTTACCAAAATCATTCGGACTGACAGAACCAGATCGTATTTTCCAGCCGCCCTTAACATAGGGAACAGACGCCAGATGGTACGGTTATGTTGCCAAGGTAACACAACCACAGTCCCGGACCGACATCAAAAATTATTTCAATTTATCATTCACTTGCAACTTTTTTAGAGGGTCTCCGTCGATTTCTACAATTCTACAAGTGTAAATTTAGTTTAGTGAAACAAAACCACTTGTAGACTTGTGATTGTAAAATTCACTTGTAGCTACAAACTTGTAATTGTATTTTGATGAAACACAATTATTCACAAGTTCACAATTTTACAGGCAAAAACACTTGTAATTGTGAACTTGTAGCTTAGTGAAATAGGCCTTCAGGTTTGTCTGCATGTAATAGACTTGCGAAAGATTTTCCTGGCTAATATAGTGAATTGCTTATGATTGTTGACATTGTTTTTGGCAATATTCTTTTCTTCACGGACTTTTCTCATTCGCTCTTTCCGGATATCAATAAACTTTTTGTAGGCTGAGCAACCTCTCCAATTTGCAGGGTGCCCGCTTTCCCCGCAATTTATACAATACGGAGCTGAACCATCAGACTGAGTACTTTGACATTCTCCTTGAGGATGTTTTTTATCACACTTGACGCACTTATACTCAGAATTGCAATTCTTTGCTATGTGCCCCCAGCGTTGACACCTATGACATTGTATTTCTTTTTCTTTACTCTTTGGTCTCTCCCACATAATCGATTGGCTAAGTAAGTATTTAACATGTGAGATGTCACTAAGTGTTTTTCCAGGCTTTAGAGTGACCAAGAATAACCCCGCGCTATAGGCATTCTTGATGGAGTGTGGAGTTGTGAACTGGGAAACCTTGATTTCCTCATTTTCAGTATCATAATATAAACCTCTTAGAATGAAAGATATTTGCTTCAACTCATTTGGTGCGTAAGAGTACAACTGAATATTTTTCTCACGTAGTATAGCCATCATTTCAGCATGTACCAAAGCATCTGATAAATAAAGTTTACTTTTATGGTTATTAACGTTCTTTATTTTGAAGTTAACTTTCGTGGTAGGTGTTGGCGATCCATTGGATATTCTGCGTTTGTTATGTACACTTGTTTGTGTTTGTACAATAGATATTGTTGAATGTTGACTATTGGCATTATTCTCATCATCAGCCCCGTCATGCTCCATGTTCGGTTGAAACCAGTAGCCCGTTTCTGTATTTCTCGAATCGAAAAACTTTCCGCATGAAACGATTGAATTGCAACAAATACAGTGTAAAATGAAACAAAATATGTTTTTTCTCGCACAAGTGTTTCTTGAGTTTGCTATCTGTCATTCAAATAATTTTCCAGCAATTATTGGAAGGATGTGAGAAAAAGTGTTTCTGTAACAATATTTTAAATTTTAAAAAATATAGATATTTTTAACTTCGTATGTATAAATATGGAACCCAAATCAGCCGAAAATGTAAGTAGCACAGAGTTTGAATAAAATAATTATATATACACATGTAAGTACACAAAAATGTGTTTCAAAATTATTTTTTTAAATTCAGCAGTTATAAGCGCCACACTATAATTTTTGTTTAATATTCAAATGATGAAAATCAATAAAACACAATTGTTATATTTTGGCATTTTAAATTTTTTAGCCTTTCACTGTTTGTGCTTTATTATAATTTCTTTCTTTCGTTGACGTTTGCCTTGCATTTGACACTTAATTACTGGAAACCACAGACTGGAAACATTCCAATAAGAACAGAATCTGTGTTTTCTGTTTTCGCATTCAAATACAGAAACACTTTTTTCTCGCACATCGAGAAACAATGGAATTTTTTGTTTCACACTTCATGTGAGAAGTTTTCCGATGTGAGAAATACAGAAACGAGCTACAGGTACCACTGTCGCAATCAGTGCAAAAAGTGTGCCCGGAATATTTGAGATTCAGTTAAAATTTAATTAAATGAAAAATAAATAAACTTTGCGCTAAAAAAACTTCCGATGTTGACTGTGATGCCGGATCAAATATCATTAATTTACTTGCATATGCAAACACAACGTAACGTGTAATCGGGAGCACATCCGATTATAGAAATAGCACGCATAAATGTCAAATCAAGGCGTATTTAACAAGGTGGCAGCAGTGGCGAATTGAAATAAATACAGGCGAATTCACTTATTTTTTATATATGGTTTTCCGGGGAATATTTTTTATATATGTAGTTTGACATATCGCGTGCTAGTTTTGTAATCAGCTGTGCTCCCGATGGCACCTTATTAAATGCACCTTGTGTCAAACTACATATATACAAAATATTCGTCCGAACGCATCCAAGGCGAATTTATAGAAGGTGACGACAGAACTACAACAAATACAAAAATAACAGGTACTTCGTTAAAAGATAAGTGAACTGTCAAAGTTGCCTGTTGTTGTTTTTGCTTTTGGGTTTGTTGTATTTTTCGCCACAACAAACACAAGTGAATTGACAGTTCACTTCTTCTTTGACACAAATCTGACAGTTCACTTGTCGAAACAACTGAATAAAAACAAATAATCAGCTGTTCTTCTGGGGTCACCTTCTATAAACGTGAGCCAAGATAGCGTCGAAGAGAGAGTTTTGATTTTGGGTATTTAAAAAACCGGGAAGTAAAAATACCAAATTAATGGGTAATTTTAACTCAGTGTCGAAAAATAGCATCGTTTATGGGAATTAAGAAAATCGGGAAGTAAAAAAACACAATTATAATAGGGGGGCAGACGGCATGTGTTACATGTGTATTCGGACATGTATTCGATACATATGGAATTCCATGTGTATGTCAAAATTCACGTTATACATACGATATATGTACGTTTAAACGTACATATGTAATTGCTTGTGACATAACCTCTATTAGTTTATATGTTTGTTGTTTTTAACAATATATTGTTACGAAATTGTACTTGAATTCAAATATAACGACTTTAAGGGCTGATTTAAAAGTAGCATAATGCTTTCAAATAACAGTGCTGTAATAGCAAACTGTAACATATCTGTGGGCATTATCAAATAAAAGCTTTCAGTTGACCATTGATCGTATGTTAGCAACGCTGTTTGCTGCGAACGTATATTCGAATTCGAATATTCAGTTAAAGAACATTGTAGAAACAGAGCTTTCTAGATGGTAATGCAGTGTTATAAATAGTGGCAGAGGTTGCAGTCGTTAGTCAGTTTATCAGAGACGCTATTCGAATAAACATCAACTGAGTGCCTTAAAGTGTGCTGTATTTTTCAAGTGAATTCGTGTACATTATAAAGTGTCTGTATTTCTGAGAATTTATAAACGTGTATAAAAAAACATTGAGTGACTATTTAATTCTGTTGTTGTACATTTTTAAATAAATAAAGAGTAGTTACAATTTTTAATCTATTAAACGGCTTTTATTTGCAATCAAAAGTATCCGGTTTATTTAAAGGAAATAAACCAGCGTTTTAAAAAGGTTAAAACGTAACAATTGGTGTCAGAAGTGGGATTGCAAATTAATAAGCATGAAGTTTGAGGAACTAAAAGTTGAACAACTCAAGAGAGAATTGAGTAAGTTGGAGCTACCAACAGCAGGTAACAAAGCAGAATTGCAGAAGAGGCTCATAGATGAATTTAAGCGGCGTGATATTGACATTGGAGCTTATGAATTCGAGTATAAAGAAGAAATGTAAGTTTCTGCACGTGCAACAACAAGCAGCATGGATTTAAGCACAATGTTTGCTGCTATGATGGAAAAATTGAACGAAGTTAAAACTAAAGTTCAAGAAACTTCTAGAATCAACAATGAGAAATTATTATTTGAAGTTAAGGCTGAAGTTCAAGAAACTTCTAGAGTCAACAATGAAAAATTATTAGCTGAAGTTCAATTCAACAGCGAGAAACTCCTAGCTGAAATGGAAGCGAAATTTCAAGAATCATCTAGAGTCACAGACGAGAAAATTCAAGAAATGTCTGAAGCTTTTTACAGCAGAGTGGATGGTATTGACAAGAAGGTGTCAGATTTAGAAAATGGTGTTAATCAAAAACTGCATAACCTAGAAACAAGGTTAATAATCTTAAATGCCAAGATGGACCGGTGCGAGTTATTTCAGAAACATCGAGTAGAATAAAGGCCCCTAGTTTTGATGGCACCACACCATTTAATGTGTTCAAGTTCCAGTTTGATATGGTTGCCATTAGAAACATGCGGAAAGACGATGAAAAAGCTATCGAGTTGATTTTGGCCTTGAAAGGGAATGCAGCGGTAGATCTTGAAAGCGTGCCAGTGAGTAACAGAAATTGTTATGATGAAATAATGGAGGCGCTACAACGTAAGTACGGTGGCGAACATAAAAAAAGAATTATACCGAATGGAATTGCGTGGTAGAGTGCAGAAGCCCAATGAGACGCTATAAGATTTTGCGTTGGTAATGAAGCGTTTTCTACAGCTTACTATCCAGGGGAAAACAACCCATTTTTGGACCATATCAAGATAGAGGCATTCCTCAATTTCATTCGCGATCCTGAAATAAAACATGCGGTTTGTGCTACACCTAAACCATCATTTGCTGAAACAGTTTCATTTGCACTGGCGCAAGAAACGGCGAAGATAATTTCAAAGCCCCAGATGTGTAATGTGCGGAAAATCAAGGTTGTCGCTGAAAATGATAGAAGTATGGTCAACGAATTAAGGGAATTTAAAGAGGCAGTTTTAAAGGCTTTAAGTAAGAGACAAACTAAAGACAAAGTTAAATGTTATAACTGTGGAAAAATGGGTCACATTCAGCGAAACTGCAGAGCACCAAGAAAGCGAATCAGATATGTTTCACCATCAAGAAATAACCAGCTGGCGAATCATCAAGCATTACAGGAGCCACCTTTAAAGCGAGCTAGCACTGAGGGACAAGATCTGACACCCACACCTGATGGCCCTACCATCTCCTTATCAGTACTGCAGCAGGAAAATAACAATCTTACTGCTATGGACACGGGAGCATTGCAGTCTATCATCAGAACAGATTTAGTAAAGAAATCGATGGAACCAATTTGCAATGTAAGTCTACGCACCGCTACTGGAGAGCCTGCCTCTGTCCATGGTAAAGTTAATGTGGAACCAGGGTTTCGATATTCAGCTCTAGCAACATATTTCTTACTTTTGACTATGCAATAAATATGAAATTATCTCAATCAACTAATATAAATATTCATACTGTTCGTTCGTGTTACTATTAAAATTGCAATGCTAGTCTGCAATTTTTAGTAGCAAACACAATCCATTGCATATCCACAAAAATATATGTTCGTGCTTTAGTAGCACACACAGTTTTTTGTCGTGCTAATATTGCACGCCATTCGTTTTATTTTGTTGTGCTGGCAAACTTTTCTAGCAACAATACACATTTCTTTGGTTGTGCTATAGCACAATTGACATTTCTTCAATTGATGCTATTAGTTGCTGTTATTGCTAAGTGTATAACAACATATCAGTAAACACACCCAATGCACAGTTGGGCAGAATCAAAATTTATTGGAAATAAATCTGGCATTTCTAAACGGCTGATCCGATCAGGATAAAAAATGACGCGGGCGTAGCAGCTTTAGAAACTCTGATGTGTTCCCTATTTATACCCAAAGTAGTTTCCCAGCCCCGAAGGAAATTGGAGGTATTAGGTTAAAATTGTAAAAATACCATTTTTGGGATTTTCGCTTAAATTTTTAGGAATTGTGGGATTCCATTTGTCCTTTTGATAAGTTTTTTACACTTTGTAATGGAATGACAAATTTAAAAAACGTTGAAATTTTCATTGAGTTTTGTTAATAAATAAAGATTTTATTACAAAAAGTACCAATCGAATAAAGAAAAAGTACCACAAAGTCTCCCCTTAGAATTCTCACTTACTTAGGACCATATATGCTTAATTTCATGTTTCTAAGTTCATTGTTATAGAAAATTCAAAAAAGTACCATTAGAATAAAGAAAAAGTACCAAAAAGTCTCCCCCTAAAAGTACCAATTTCCCTTTTCTTCCTTGAACACCCCTCAAGTTTGAAATTTAAAAATATTCCATTTTGCCAAAATTGTTTATGCTACAGGCATGTCTGAAAATATTAAAATCTGTGTTAATGTGCCAATAATAAATAAGTTTAAAAAAAGTACCAAACTGTTTACAGTTCAGTAATTATACCCGTAAGAAGCCTGATCGAATTCCTGCTAAGATACAAAAGAGTCCTAGTTCTATCCTCTGTCAGATTGGGCCAGAGCATTCTTGATATTCTACAAGTGATGATATTTGACCACCTGAGTTCCGTCTCACTCAAAGCCCATTCATCTATCAATCTCGATACTGTCACCAGGGGAGTGTGAATATCCCTTTGCGCTAGAGATACGTCCAGTGACGACCCGTTGGTTGCGCACTCATCAGATACTTCATTTCCCCGGAACTCGTGTCCTGGAACCCATATCAACTCGACGTGATGTTGTGTCAGTTGTGCCAGTGATTTGATACAATTGAGAAGACATTTCGACCTGATCACGTTGGAGTTAAGAGCCTTGATTGATGCAAGGCTGTCCAAGTAGATATGTATCGTCGAATTTTCGAGATTCAGTTCCCGGATTCTTCTCGCGGCTGTATCGATGGCATAAATCTCTGCCTGGAAAACCGTGCAGGTATCGGGTAATCGAATAGACATCAGAAGGTCTAGTTCATCAGAAAAGATTCCCGAGCCCGTGTTCTCGGGAAGTTCTATCCAAATTCGGTGTAGGTATTATGTAATCCGTTTCCCGCCCTATGATTGGCCTGCCTATCTTTTGTAGGATGGTGCCATGACCAATACGATCATGCTTTAGTCCGCTCGACTCTTTAAGTCGTAGAGCAGACTTAGCAGAAATGCATTTGATATATCTCTAGAAATGCATTTGATATATCTCTAGACTGGCCTGAGGGATAGAATTCATAGAGCCAGTAATTGCAAGACATGCTAATCTTTGCACCTTGTTTATAATAGAAAGGTGAGTCATAGTGTCTACCAATCTCCACCAAACAAGAGCCCCATAGGTCAAAATAGGTCTTATGACCGCGGTGTACATATAGTATACAATGTATGGTTTAAGACCCCATCTCTTCCCAAAGGTTTTCTTACATATATAGAAGGCACATAAAGCCTTCTTCATTCGACTCTCAGCATTACGTTTCCACGAGAGCTTAGAGTCCAAAATTACGCCAAGATATTTGGCTTCGCCTGAAAACTTCAGAAAAGTACCATCCAGTCGTGGAGGTCTGAATTCTGGAGTTTTATATCTTCTGGTGAAAAGAACCAGTTCGGTCTTGGCAGGATTAACACCTAGACCGTTTTCCTTGGCCCATGATAGCAGAACGCTGAGAGCTGATTCCATGAGTTCACTTATTGTGGGAAGAAACTTACCCAGAATAAGAAGCACAACGTCGACAGCATATGCGACTACTTTGGTACCTATCCTGCTGAGCCTGAAAAGGATTTTATTTACGACAAGATTCCACAGAAGTGGAGAGATGACACCACCTTGTGGTGTGCCTCTTGTCATAACTTTCCTTGTCCTACCAATGCCCATATTAGAGTTAATGGCCCTGCTCCTAAGCATATTTTCTGTCCAATTTCTTATCCGCTGATCAACACCTAGGTCACCCAATGCATCAATTATTGCGGATATGTTCACATTATTAAACGCACCCTCTATATCCAAGAAAGATGCCATAACATACTCCTTTTTGTCAAGTGTCCCCTCTATAGTTCCGACAACGTCGTGCAAGGCAGTCTCCACCGACCTCCCTTTAAGGTATGCGTGCTGTGCCCTACAGAAATTATCAGGGGAGAGGATGTTCCTGACATGGATATCGACCAATCTTTCCAGTGTTTTCAATAAAAACGATGACAGACTGATCTGTCTATAGTCCTTGGCGGTACTTTTCCCGCTTTAGGGATAAATACCACTGTAACCTCTCTCCATTCTTTAGGAATGTATCCTGTTTCCAGGATGTACCTAAATATCATTATAAGCCATGGCATGATGGTTAAAATCGATTTTTGGAGTAACGCTGGGAATATGCCATCTGGCCCTGGAGATTTATAGGGCTTAAAAGATGACACCGCCCACGAAATTTTCTCCACGCTAACAATGGAGCTAACTAATGCACTTATGTGGATTTGAGAAGCTGCAAGGTGCTCCGATGCGGAGCCCTCATTTTCATCATCCCTGCAACCCGGAAAGTGTGTCTCCATAAGTAGTTCCAAAGTTTCGGTACTGCTTTCAGTAAAGTTACCATCTGGTTTCATCAGGAATCCAGGCGTAGTTTTCTACATTCCTTCCTTAGCTGCATTAGTCTAGGATTCCACCATGGTTGCCGGAATTTCCTAGGTCCCTGCCGCTCCCTACAAGAAGCATAGTAGGCTTCCCTTAATGACCTGGATAGAAACTCTACCGAGTCGTCCAAGTCCCGTGTACCATTTAGTCCATCCATTGCTGGAAGTGGTATGGTGTCACTAAGATTACTGAATTTGACCCAGTCGGTTTTCCTAGGATTTCTAAAGGGTTTTTCCCTATCCAGTGTAAGCTGTATCGTAAAAACTATCCTGTGGTGATCGGAGAATGAGCACTCGAGTGAAACTCTCCAATCAAGAATTCTAACTGAGTCAGTGTTCCCTACCAAAGTAATATCAATGACCTGCTCCCTGATCCTATTGAAGAACGTTGGTCTATTACCCCTATTGCAAACACTTAGGTTAGTAGATAGAAGGTATTGAAGTAAACACTCACCCCTGTCATTTATATCCGAGCTCCCCCACAGAGTATGATGGGCATTTGCATCGCATCCTATGATGAGATCATGGCCCCTTGTGTTACACCAGTCTACAAGTGTGCGTACAGCACGTGAGGGCGGATTAACTTCTTCGTATGGTAGGTACGCTGATGATATGATTAGGGTTGGTAACCCTTGTCGCTCTAGTGCAACTACCGTTAAATCAGGAAAACCTTAATGTCTTTCCTGACCAAAATACAGCTCCTTACTTTACCTTCAGTGGTCGGAGAAAGGATCACATAGTTTCGTGACCGGACGCCTCGAACTTTACTGGCTACAAGCCAGGGTTCTTGGATTAAGGCCACGTGGATAGCTTCCTTCTCCATGAAGCGCAGCAAATCGTCCGATGCTGCTTCGGAGTGGTGCAGATTAATCTGTACCACTCTCAGGCCGCTTGGTTTCATCACGTACAGCACGTGAGGGCGGATTAACTTCTTCGTATGGTAGGTACGCAGATGATATGATTAGGGTTGGTAACCCTTGTCGCTCTAGTGCAACTACCGTTAAATCAGGAAAACCATAATATCTTTCCTGACCAAAATACAGCTCCTTACTTTACCTTCAGTGGTCGGAGAAAGGATCACATAGTTTCGTGACCGGACGCCTCGAACTTTACTGGCTACAAGCCAGGGTTCTTGGATTAAGGCCACGTGGATAGCTTCCTTCTCCATGAAGCGCAGCAAATCGTCCGATGCTGCTTCGGAGTGGTGCTGATTAATCTGTTCCAGTCCTCTGTTCAAGTTCCTTGTTCTGACGCTTTATAAGTGTTAGCGTGGCTTCGTCCTCCAAAAGAGAAGGAACCCACACTCTCACCGTCGTACGAAAAGGTACTTGATCCAGTGGGACGATTTCGATTCTTGCATTGGGCCAGAGTTCGCCAACTCCTCGGATACAGTTTCTGAGAAAGCCTAGAGCCTTCTCGTTACCACACCCGATGATCTTGACACCCTTTAACCATTTGGCGCCGTCGAATGCAGTGAAGGAATCATCCTCACTGCATGCGAATTCGTCAACTAGTGCCCGCAAGATCTTCTCCTCCAGAAGCAGCCATCTGTCCGTAGTCATTTTCCCATCAGGTTGACTACGATCAATGATGGCTACTTGTAGCTCAGGTGCTGATGATAAGCTAGTTGATGGTTTCAGCCGCTTACCCTCAGACACCTGCGTTTCACCTGACTTTTGCCGCTTAATACTAGGCCTGCTAGCTGGACCTTTGGCAACCGTCGCGATTCCTCGAGTAGAGGAGATTGCAGACAGCACCGTGGGTGTTGTGCTAGCAGACTTCGTCATGCCGCATTGGTCATCACCTCTCTTTGGTCCCGACGTGGCCCTCTTTGATGTAGATGGGCGTACGTCAAGATCCTCCGAGACGATGATCGTGTTCGGTCCAGTGCTGGCATGGGACACATGTTTAGATGTGATCACCTGCCTGCTCTGGTTTGGTTCGGTCGTAGTCTTGACTGGCCTGACCTCCACAACAGTAGTATTTAGCATAGCCTCATACTTCTGTATGTGGTAGGTATGTTTACGCCGTAAAAGGTTTTCCCTGGTGGTCAAGGACGCGGGATCTCGTGAGTCCAACGTCCTGACATACCGGTGAGAGCGTTTGTAGCCCGCCAACCTTTTCCGTTCGTCCTGTTCTGAGTCCTGTTTCTTGTTTTTCTGTTCTTTGTCTCCCTTTGCAGGGTCATGGGCCTCCGGATTGTGTACGTCTTCCTTTACTTTTAGCGGCTCGGAGGACACCATGAGTAAGTCCTCCTCATCAGTCTCATAAAGGTTTAATCCTTTCAGACCTGAGAGGTTGTCGTCACTGTCGTCCAAAGTCACTCTTTCCTGTCTTGTCAGAAAACTGTTCGGTCTGTCGTAGCATCACCGACTACCAGACCCGGGATATTCGTCTGATTCGTCGCAGTCACAGTAGCTCCAGTGGCACTCAGACCTGTGGCTTCCGCCTGAGTACTCACGTTACCCTTGGAGATTTTAGCACCCTCGACCAAGGACATAGGGCCGTCTTTATTTTTTGACATTTCATGGGGGGGGTTTTGCAGTTTATACCTCTACCATAGGTAAGAAAAAAGACACTGCCGCTCCACAGGAGTCAGACGCAGACCAGGATGCCGCTCAATGTGAGTCAGACGCATCCTGGATTTGAGTTTTTTACCAAAATCATTCGGACTGACAGAACCAGATCGTATTTTCCAGCCGCCCTTAACATAGGGAACAGACGCCAGATGGTACGGTTATGTTGCCAAGGTAACACAACCACAGTCCCGGACCGACATCAAAAATTATTTCAATTTATCATTCACTTGCAACTTTTTTAGAGGGTCTCCGTCGATTTCTACAATTCTACAAGTGTAAATTTAGTTTAGTGAAACAAAACCACTTGTAGACTTGTGATTGTAAAATTCACTTGTAGCTACAAACTTGTAATTGTATTTTGATGAAACACAATTATTCACAAGTTCACAATTTTACAGGCAAAAACACTTGTAATTGTGAACTTGTAGCTTAGTGAAATAGGCCCCTGGTGGCTTTTTTGTTGGTTCTTCAGGTTTGTCTGCATGTAATAGACTTGCGAAAGATTTTCCTGGCTAATATAGTGAATTGCTTATGATTGTTGACATTGTTTTTGGCAATATTCTTTTCTTCACGGACTTTTCTCATTCGCTCTTTCCGGATATCAATAAACTTTTTGTAGGCTGAGCAACCTCTCCAATTTGCAGGGTGCCCGCTTTCCCCGCAATTTATACAATACGGAGCTGAACCATCAGACTGAGTACTTTGACATTCTCCTTGAGGATGTTTTTTATCACACTTGACGCACTTATACTCAGAATTGCAATTCTTTGCTATGTGCCCCCAGCGTTGACACCTATGACATTGTATTTCTTTTTCTTTACTCTTTGGTCTCTCCCACATAATCGATTGGCTAAGTAAGTATTTAACATGTGAGATGTCACTAAGTGTTTTTCCAGGCTTTAGAGTGACCAAGAATAACCCCGCGCTATAGGCATTCTTGATGGAGTGTGGAGTTGTGAACTGGGAAACCTTGATTTCCTCATTTTCAGTATCATAATATAAACCTCTTAGAATGAAAGATATTTGCTTCAACTCATTTGGTGCGTAAGAGTACAACTGAATATTTTTCTCACGTAGTATAGCCATCATTTCAGCATGTACCAAAGCATCTGATAAATAAAGTTTACTTTTATGGTTATTAACGTTCTTTATTTTGAAGTTAACTTTCGTGGTAGGTGTTGGCGATCCATTGGATATTCTGCGTTTGTTATGTACACTTGTTTGTGTTTGTACAATAGATATTGTTGAATGTTGACTATTGGCATTATTCTCATCATCAGCCCCGTCATGCTCCATGTTCGGTTGAAACCAGTAGCCCGTTTCTGTATTTCTCGAATCGAAAAACTTTCCGCATGAAACGATTGAATTGCAACAAATACAGTGTAAAATGAAACAAAATATGTTTTTTCTCGCACAAGTGTTTCTTGAGTTTGCTATCTGTCATTCAAATAATTTTCCAGCAATTATTGGAAGGATGTGAGAAAAAGTGTTTCTGTAACAATATTTTAAATTTTAAAAAATATAGATATTTTTAACTTCGTATGTATAAATATGGAACCCAAATCAGCCGAAAATGTAAGTAGCACAGAGTTTGAATAAAATAATTATATATACACATGTAAGTACACAAAAATGTGTTTCAAAATTATTTTTTTAAATTCAGCAGTTATAAGCGCCACACTATAATTTTTGTTTAATATTCAAATGATGAAAATCAATAAAACACAATTGTTATATTTTGGCATTTTAAATTTTTTAGCCTTTCACTGTTTGTGCTTTATTATAATTTCTTTCTTTCGTTGACGTTTGCCTTGCATTTGACACTTAATTACTGGAAACCACAGACTGGAAACATTCCAATAAGAACAGAATCTGTGTTTTCTGTTTTCGCATTCAAATACAGAAACACTTTTTTCTCGCACATCGAGAAACAATGGAATTTTTTGTTTCACACTTCATGTGAGAAGTTTTCCGATGTGAGAAATACAGAAACGAGCTACAGGTACCACTGTCGCAATCAGTGCAAAAAGTGTGCCCGGAATATTTGAGATTCAGTTAAAATTTAATTAAATGAAAAATAAATAAACTTTGCGCTAAAAAAACTTCCGATGTTGTTGACTGTGATGCCGGATCAAATATCATTAATTTACTTGCATATGCAAACACAACGTAACGTGTAATCGGGAGCACATCTGATTATAGAAATAGCACGCATAAATGTCAAACCAAGGCGTATTTAACAAGGTGGCAGCAGTGGCGAATTGAAATAAATACAGGCGAATTCACTTATTTTTTATATATGGTTTTCCGGGGAATATTTTTTATATATGTAGTTTGACATATCGCGTGCTAGTTTTGTAATCAGCTGTGCTCCCGATGGCACCTTATTAAATGCACCTTGTGTCAAACTACATATATACAAAATATTCGTCCGAACACATCCAAGGCGAATTTATAGAAGGTGACGACAGAACTACAACAAATACAACATGTACAAAAATAACAGGTACTTCGTTAAAAGATAAGTGAACTGTCAAAGTTGCCTGTTGTTGTTTTTGCTTTTGGGTTTGTTGTATTTTTCGCCACAACAAACACAAGTGAATTGACAGTTCACTTCTTCTTTGACACAAATCTGACAGTTCACTTGTCGAAACAACTGAATAAAAACAAATAATCAGCTGTTCTTCTGGGGTCACCTTCTATAAACGTGAGCCAAGATAGCGTCGAAGAGAGAGTTTTGATTTTGGGTATTTAAAAAACCGGGAAGTAAAAATACCAAATTAATGGGTAATTTTAACTCAGTGTCGAAAAATAGCATCGTTTATGGGAATTAAGAAAATCGGGAAGTAAAAAAACACAATTATAATAGGGGGGCAGACGGCATGTGTTACATGTGTATTCGGACATGTATTCGATACATATGGAATTCCATGTGTATGTCAAAATTCACGTTATACATACGATATATGTACGTTTAAACGTACATATGTAATTGCTTGTGACATAACCTCTATTAGTTTATATGTTTGTTGTTTTTAACAATATATTGTTACGAAATTGTACTTGAATTCAAATATAACGACTTTAAGGGCTGATTTAAAAGTAGCATAATGCTTTCAAATAACAGTGCTGTAATAGCAAACTGTAACATATCTGTGGGCATTATCAAATAAAAGCTTTCAGTTGACCATTGATCGTATGTTAGCAACGCTGTTTGCTGCGAACGTATATTCGAATTCGAATATTCAGTTAAAGAACATTGTAGAAACAGAGCTTTCTAGATGGTAATGCAGTGTTATAAATAGTGGCAGAGGTTGCAGTCGTTAGTCAGTTTATCAGAGACGCTATTCGAATAAACATCAACTGAGTGCCTTAAAGTGTGCTGTATTTTTCAAGTGAATTCGTGTACATTATAAAGTGTCTGTATTTCTGAGAATTTATAAACGTGTATAAAAAAACATTGAGTGACTATTTAATTCTGTTGTTGTACATTTTTAAATAAATAAAGAGTAGTTACAATTTTTAATCTATTAAACGGCTTTTATTTGCAATCAAAAGTATCCGGTTTATTTAAAGGAAATAAACCAGCGTTTTAAAAAGGTTAAAACGTAACAATTGGTGTCAGAAGTGGGATTGCAAATTAATAAGCATGAAGTTTGAGGAACTAAAAGTTGAACAACTCAAGAGAGAATTGAGTAAGTTGGAGCTACCAACAGCAGGTAACAAAGCAGAATTGCAGAAGAGGCTCATAGATGAATTTAAGCGGCGTGATATTGACATTGGAGCTTATGAATTCGAGTATAAAGAAGAAATGTAAGTTTCTGCACGTGCAACAACAAGCAGCATGGATTTAAGCACAATGTTTGCTGCTATGATGGAAAAATTGAACGAAGTTAAAACTAAAGTTCAAGAAACTTCTAGAATCAACAATGAGAAATTATTATTTGAAGTTAAGGCTGAAGTTCAAGAAACTTCTAGAGTCAACAATGAAAAATTATTAGCTGAAGTTCAATTCAACAGCGAGAAACTCCTAGCTGAAATGGAAGCGAAATTTCAAGAATCATCTAGAGTCACAGACGAGAAAATTCAAGAAATGTCTGAAGCTTTTTACAGCAGAGTGGATGGTATTGACAAGAAGGTGTCAGATTTAGAAAATGGTGTTAATCAAAAACTGCATAACCTAGAAACAAGGTTAATAATCTTAAATGCCAAGATGGACCGGTGCGAGTTATTTCAGAAACATCGAGTAGAATAAAGGCCCCTAGTTTTGAAGGCACCACACCATTTAATGTGTTCAAGTTCCAGTTTGATATGGTTGCCATTAGAAACATGCGGAAAGACGATGAAAAAGCTATCGAGTTGATTTTGGCCTTGAAAGGGAATGCAGCGGTAGATCTTGAAAGCGTGCCAGTGAGTAACAGAAATTGTTATGATGAAATAATGGAGGCGCTACAACGTAAGTACGGTGGCGAACATAAAAAAAGAATTATACCGAATGGAATTGCGTGGTAGAGTGCAGAAGCCCAATGAGACGCTATAAGATTTTGCGTTGGTAATGAAGCGTTTTCTACAGCTTACTATCCAGGGGAAAACAACCCATTTTTGGACCATATCAAGATAGAGGCATTCCTCAATTTCATTCGCGATCCTGAAATAAAACATGCGGTTTGTGCTACACCTAAACCATCATTTGCTGAAACAGTTTCATTTGCACTGGCGCAAGAAACGGCGAAGATAATTTCAAAGCCCCAGATGTGTAATGTGCGGAAAATCAAGGTTGTCGCTGAAAATGATAGAAGTATGGTCAACGAATTAAGGGAATTTAAAGAGGCAGTTTTAAAGGCTTTAAGTAAGAGACAAACTAAAGACAAAGTTAAATGTTATAACTGTGGAAAAATGGGTCACAATCAGCGAAACTGCAGAGCACCAAGAAAGCGAATCAGATATGTTTCACCATCAAGAAATAACCAGCTGGCGAATCATCAAGCATTACAGGAGCCACCTTTAAAGCGAGCTAGCACTGAGGGACAAGATCTGACACCCACACCTGATGGCCCTACCATCTCCATATCAGTACTGCAGCAGGAAAATAACAATCTTACTGCTATGGACACGGGAGCATTGCAGTCTATCATCAGAACAGATTTAGTAAAGAAATCGATGGAACCAATTTGCAATGTAAGTCTACGCACCGCTACTGGAGAGCCTGCCTCTGTCCATGGTAAAGTTAATGTGGAACCAGGGTTTCGATATTCAGCTCTAGCAACATATTTCTTACTTTTGACTATGCAATAAATATGAAATTATCTCAATCAACTAATATAAATATTCATACTGTTCGTTCGTGTTACTATTAAAATTGCAATGCTAGTCTGCAATTTTTAGTAGCAAACACAATCCATTGCATATCCACAAAAATATATGTTCGTGCTTTAGTAGCACACACAGTTTTTTGTCGTGCTAATATTGCACGCCATTCGTTTTATTTTGTTGTGCTGGCAAACTTTTCTAGCAACAATACACATTTCTTTGGTTGTGCTATAGCACAATTGACATTTCTTCAATTGATGCTATTAGTTGCTGTTATTGCTAAGTGTATAACAACATATCAGTAAACACACCCAATGCACAGTTGGGCAGAATCAAAATTTATTGGAAATAAATCTGGCATTTCTAAACGGCTGATCCGATCAGGATAAAAATTGACGCGGGCGTAGCAGCTTTAGAAACTCTGATGTGTTCCCTATTTATACCCAAAGTAGTTTCCCAGCCCCGAAGGAAATTGGAGGTATTAGGTTAAAATTGTAAAAATACCATTTTTGGGATTTTCGCTTAAATTTTTAGGAATTGTGGGATTCCATTTGTCCTTTTGATAAGTTTTTTTACACTTTGTAATGGAATGACAAATTTAAAAAACGTTGAAATTTTCATTGAGTTTTGTTAATAAATAAAGATTTTATTACAAAAAGAACCAATCGAATAAAGAAAAAGTACCACAAAGTCTCCCCTTAGAATTCTCACTTACTTAGGACCATATATGCTTAATTTCATGTTTCTAAGTTCATTGTTATAGAAAATTCAAAAAAGTACCATTAGAATAAAGAAAAAGTACCAAAAAGTCTCCCCCTAAAAGTACCAATTTCCCTTTTCTTCCTTGAACACCCCTCAAGTTTGAAATTTAAAAATATTCCATTTTGCCAAAATTGTTTATGCTACAGGCATGTCTGAAAATATTAAAATCTGTGTTAATGTGCCAATAATAAATAAGTTTAAAAAAAGTACCAAACTGTTTACCCGGATTTGGCCCAATATACACCTTGGTGCTCGAGTTTAGAGTTGTGTAGCTCATGAATGACTTTGTTCAATTGAACTATTCACTCAACTGAGCGAAGTGAATCATTCATCACACTGAGCGTTTTCAGCTCAGCACTGAGCGTTTTTGTTTTATGCTCATGTTTCTTTCAGTACTCATGAAAGAGCTGCACAAGCACATTCATTTGTCATCTTCAATGTTTCACATGTTTCACTTTACTCGTCAATTCTGTAACATTCTTTCGCTCACTGACATTGAAAAGTGAGTGAGTATTGTGTCCTACAAAAATAAAACGATCATTCGAAAGTAGGTTTGTTATGTATGTATATGATCGTATGCTGCCGCGTATATATTTTTGCTTTGATATGATACAACGTTTGTATGAACTGTTTCAAGAATTATTAGAGTTATTCAAATTGTTTTTGTTTTCATGAAGGAATTTTTATATGTGTACTATTGAATGAGTGTGAATTTATTTATGGTAGGTGACAAAGTATACCAAGTAGTCCAACTCTCCATTTTTTCAAATTACTCTCTCACATATACGGGTACCGTGTGAGCTCAGAGAAATGTAAACAAATGAAATGTCTTGAAATTTTAACTTTTATTTTTTGATAAAATAACATTCTATTACACATTATTACTTTAACACATATAATTTTATATTTTTTTAAACACTTTTAGCACATTTTCTTTGTTAAAAAGTCTATGTTTTGCACAAATCAAGAAAATAATATTTTTGGAAATTCTGACATGTAATTTTTTGTTATTGTAGAATTTAAACTATAGGACAGAGTTACAATTTTTGGTATTGAAAATTCATACAAATTCAAATTTAGAACATATTTATAAAACTCTGTTGCCTGTAGAAAATTTAAAAGTTACCAACACATGTGTAATTTTGTTACTCACACATTTTTAGAGTTAGGTACTTTTTTACTAACACATGTATAGAGTTAGGTACTGTTGTCAAAGAGTTGGACTACTTGTTATACTTTGGTAGGTAATGTAGAATGAAATAAAGAAAGAGTATTGCTACAGTTTGTAAGTATTATTTCATAAAATAATAATGAAAAAGGGAAATACATAATTGTTATTTCTTAAAAAGATAATTGTAATTGAAAGTATGTAATTAGTAAAAAAAATACTATTTCAAAAATACATTAGTGGGATTATATCTACCAAAAAACATAATTAAAAAAATACAAAGTATGTACTAGAGTGACAATCAGTTGTATGGAAAAAAATTTTTGTTAAAATTTTGAAGAGTGCCGGGTGGAATATTGTGACACTAGGCCTAAATGTTAAGTGCTGAAAATTTGAGCCAAATCGGGCAACGATTTCTGGACGCGCATCGAGGTCAAAGTTCAGATATATGCAAAATTTTACTGTTAATATGGAATAAATAGGTGAAACTCGTTAACCTTCTGCATTGTTTTCTAGAAATATGTAGATTTATTTATATTAATGAATATTACATTAAAAAAAAGTTTTGGAAATTAACCCTGTATCTCCTTTGGTTCAAAATGACCCAAAAACTGTATTATCGCCAAAATTAGAGAAAAATGCAAAATTTTCAGTTTTTGAAAAAAATTTGCTACTAAATAAATACTTTTGCAATTGAATGCAAAATAATCGAAATATGTACGTAATTATCATTGTAATGAGATATAAATGACAAAATTTAATTAAAAAATGTTAAAGTTATTACAAATTCGCCAGACCATTACCGTGTTTCAGACCACTTGAAAAAAAAATTTAGAAAAAAAATTTAGATATTTCGAGAAAAATTAAAATAAAAGCTCATTTTTACTTAAAATATGTCCATATTTACTTGTATATGAGTTTTTGTCTTCATAGGATACCGTTAACCTATTCGCAGGTATGGCCAAAAAAAATATTTTTTTTAACGGCTGTTTCAAAACTCCATTTTCAAATTTTTAAAAATTTTGTTAAACAAAATTCAGATTTTTTCGATCATCACATTGGGGTTTATTGAGATCAAAATATGGAATAAAAATATGAAAAAATTATGTCAATACCTCTTACAGTTTTTCCGTACCTGCGATTTAAATTTTGCGTTTTTCAAGAAAAACTAATTTTTTGTCCATATTTAGGCGAATGAGTCCAATTTCCTTACTGTTATAAATTTTAAGTAAAACCTATTGACAATATTATAGTCCTTGTAATTTTAAATATGTTCTGAAAGTTTTACTAAAATCGGAAAACGATAAAATTTGAATCGTGAAGGTCAAAGGTCAAATTTTTTAATATTTGGAATTTCTAATTAAAAGATAGCGAAATGTTACATATTTTTGGGCCGATTTTCATGAAACTTGAGGAAAATATAACATAAAGTCCAGAATTTAAAATAACAGCACAAAAATGGAAATTAACCCTTAGCAGCACTTGGGGTCCAAATTATTCTCAACTTTTAAAATCAAGAAAAACACAACCATTTTGACCCCAAGTCCTCTTAAAGGTTAATATTCATTTTTGCACGGTTGTTGTAAATGCTAATATATATTTTCCTCAAGGATCGGCCCAAAAATATGTAACATTTCGCTATCTTTTCATTAGAAATTCCAAATATTGAAAAATTTGGCCTTTGACCTTCACGATTCAAAGGTTATCGTTTTCCGATTTTAGTAAAACTTTCAGAACATATTTAAAATTACAAGGACTATAATATTATGAATAGGTTTTACTTAAAATTTATAACAGTAAGGAAATTGGACTCATTCGCCTAAATATGGACATAAAATTAGTTTTTCTTGAAAAACGCAAAATTTCAATCGCAGGTACGGAAAAACTGTAAGAGGTATTGACATAATTTTTTCATATTTTTATTCCCTATTTTGATCTCAATAAACCCCAATGTGATGATCGAAAAAATCTGAAATTTGTTTAACAAAATTTTCAAAAATTTGAAAATGGAGTTTTGAAACAGCCGTTAAAAAAAATTATTTTTTTTGGCCATACCTGCGAATAGGTTAACGGTATCCTACGAAGACAAAAACTCATATACAAGTAAATATGGACATATTTTAAGTAAAAATGAGCTTTTATTTTAATTTTTCTCGAAATATCTAAATTTTTTTTCTAAATTTTTTTTCTAAATTTTTTGTTCAAGTGGTCTGAAACACGGTAATGGTCTGGCGAATTTGTAATAACTTTAACATTTTTTAATCAAATTTTGTCATTTATATCTCATTACAACGATAATTACGTACATATTTCGATTCTTTTGCATTCAATTGCAAAAGTATTTATTTAGTAGCAAATTTTTTTCAAAAACTGAAAAATTTGCATTTTGCTCTAATTTTGGCGATAATACAGTTTTTGGGTCATTTTGAACCAAAGGAGATACAGGGTTAATTTCCAAAACTTTTTTTTTAATGTAATATTCATTAATATAAATAAATCTACATATTTCTAGAAAACAATGCAGAAAGCTAACGAGTTTCACCTATTTATTCCATATTAACAGTACAATTTTGCATATATCTGAACTTTGACCTCGATGCGCGTCCAGAAATCGTGGCCCGATTGGGCTCAAATTTTCAGCACTTAACATTTAGGCCTAGTGTCACAATATTCCACCCGGCACTCTTTGAAATCTAAAAAAAAAATCGGCTGTCACTCTAGTATGTACTGATATTCTTAATTAAATTAGCAATATTATTTCAATCACTTATTTTTAGAAAACATATATCTTATGCACTTTTTTACTGCCATGATCGACCTATCGTGGGTTTTTCGCTGTTTTTTGTTATTTTTTATTTCGTAAAACAATAAAATCTTATTCCTTAAATTCAGAAATTCTATTTATATATTGTTAGATCATAAAATAATTAAGTTAATGTTGAACATATTTTTATACAAATTGTATCACAAAACTATTTATCTTATATATATTATAGGTAAAAAAGATATATTTTGCCAATTGATAAATAACATTATGTAAATGGGAAAACCTACAAAAAATTGCAACAATATTCATTTTGGTTTAGTTATTGATACATTTTTATTTTGGATCGCAATTATCAGATCATCAAAATATTTTTCTTTTTTCAAATTCCAGTTAATATCTTGAGTTTTTTGGTAATTTTATTACGTGTTATACATTTTCCAATTAGAATTAGTAATAATTTAGTCCTTATAGTTAGTGAATGTTCTGCTTAACAAATATTGTCTAAACATTTCGTTAGCATCGGAAATTAGAAATAATAAAAAATTAACTCTTTTTTCCGCAAAAATATAAGTTTAATTAAAATTTCACGCATAAATCTCTAATTGTCAAAAGACTGTGTGTTTTTACAACTAACAACAGTAATAATTGATTTAATTCACTACATGCAATTCTCAAAATGAAATGGTCATACTGAGCTAATGAGCGACCTAGTTCATTTCAGTGAGCTGAGCTGAAAAGAGCGGTCACTTCACTGAGCTAATAAACCCAACTCTACTCGAGTTCCAAATAACACCCTGTTAGTTAATTTTTGTATGAATCCAGGAACCAACATTAAAAAAATTATCAAAATTGGCTTAATAATTTCAAATATAATGTATTTTCCCGATTTTATCCCAATTTTGGTACCTTTTTTATCCCCATTGAGGTGGTACAATTTTATTCAAATATATTTCTGTAATGTGGTGGGAGCTCATAATAAAATATTCGTATGTCTATGTCAAATTATAGAAAAACATATTTTATGAAAAAGTACCAAAAATAAACACAATTTTTATCCCTTAAGGTTTCGAATTTCCAAAAAGTACCAAACTTATATTTTTTATTTTTTGATAAGTAAAGAATACGATATAAAATTTGATTCTATGTTTATTGGTTTAAAAGATACATAGGGTGCCAAAAAACTTCCAAAATACAGTTTTTACCCGTTTTCTCCCCTAAAAGTTTCGAATTTCGAAAAAGTACGAAACACCTGTCAGCTTATTTTTTGAATAGAGTAACATGCAATTTTAAGTTTTTTTGTATCTTTATTAGTTTTTAAGATATAAGGTTACCGAATTTAAGATATAAGGTTCGAATTTCCAAAAATCCCTTCTTATCGGATCGTTTTGGGGAGGGAGCTTCAGCCGTTTGGGCTGTGCGATGATGAATCAGTCAGTGAGTCAGTAACGTTACTCTTTTATATATATAGATTACATATTTTATATTACATATTTATTGAGTTTCTAAAACTAAAATTTGTATCAATATTTTAATAGGATTGCAAATACATATTAGGAACAATTTTATTCCGAAAATTTTTTTAGTTTAGATATGTTAATTTTTGGTCTTACAAAAAAATTCAAGTCAATATCTCAATTATATTCAAAAATATTTACACTAATGAATAATCGTTATTTCGTATTACATACTTGACAATAAAATAACTAGCAGCATCCTAATAGCCAAAAAACAAGAAATATCAATGCAACTATAGCAGAGCAACCAAAGAAATGTAAATTGCTGCCAGAGAAAATTGCTGGCACAACAAAACAAAAACGAATGCTGACGCATAATATTAGTTCGGCAAAAAAGTGTGTATGCTACTATAGCACGAATATATATTTTGGTTGTTGTGCTACAATAACGAGTTGACAACTGGTTGTATCTGCTACTAGAAATTGCAAACTAACATTGCAATTTGTGCAGTAATATATGAATATTAACAGCAATTTATATTAGCAGAGTTATACAAAATTATAATAGTAACTATATTTTTAGTATGCAGATGATAAAAATGTATTGTTACGTTTTAACCTTTTCAAAACGTTTGGTTTATTTCCTTTAAATAAACCGGACACTTTTGATTGCAAATAAAAGCCGTTTAGTAGTTTAAAAATTGTAACAACTCTTTATTTATTTAAAATGTACAACAACCACAGAATTAAATAGCCACTCAATGTTTTTTATACAGGTTTATAAATTCTCAGAATTACAGACACAATTTATAATGTACACGAATTTACTTGAAAAACACAACACACTTTAAGGCACTCAGATGATGTTTATTCGAAAAGCGTCTCTGATCAACTCAACTCACGACTGCAACCTCTGCCACTATTTATAACACTGCATTACCATCTAGAAAGCTCTTTAACTGTCAAAGTTCGAATATTCTAGATCATACGCCATCTGTGGTGTACTTTCTACAATGTTCTTTAACTGAATATTCGAATACAGCGTTGCCAACTTACGATCAAATCAACTGAAAGCTTTTATTTAACAATGCCCACAGATATGTTATAGTCTTACAGCACTGTTATTTGAAAGCATTATGCTACTTTTAAATCAGCCGTTAAAATCGTTATATTTGAATTCAAGTACAATTTCGTAACAGTATATTTACCGCAATTGACGGCTAATATAGTAGCAATTGTAAACCCTGTGTGAAACTAACTAGTGGAGGATTGTATAAACAATGCTTTGTTGGTGTTGGAACCAGCGGATGTGAGAAGTGGCCATGTAACAATGGAGGCCCTCGTTGAACAGTGCAACGACAGAATGGTTCCTGTTGGAGTGCTTGGTCTGTCCCGCAGAGAAAATATCATCAGGCCGGGTTCCAAGATGGATGGGTGCTTCAGCAGAAATGCATGAACTCATTCGGAGACGAATTAAAATGACAAATGACCAAATGAAAACTAGATATAGCTCACAACGTAATAAGGGTTTGCCATCCAAATTAAGGAATCACTGCAAAGGACCACATAGGGTAGTTAAGAAATTGGACGACATGGTTTATAGAATACGGAAATGTGGAAGACCGATATCGGGAATTAAAGTTGAACATCTGAAACTACTAGCCGCCTATGGGTGAAGTGAATCTATGCCTATTCGGGACGAACAGGCTTAAGCGGGGGGCAGTGTTACGAAATTGTACTTGAATTCAAATATAATATTTTAATTTTAAATATAACTAAAGTAGCATAATGCTTTCAAATAACAGTGCTGTAATAGCAAACTGTAACATATCTGTGGGCATTATCAAATAAAAGCTTTCAGTTGGCCATTGATCGTAAGTTGGCAACGCTGTTTGCTGCGACCGTATATTCGAATATTCAGTTAAAGAACATTGTAGAAATAGAGCTTTCTAGATGGTAATGCAGTGTTATAAATAGTGGTAGAGGTTGCAGTCGTTAGTCAGTTTATCAGACGCGCTATTCGAATAAACATCAACTGAGTGCCTTAAAGTGTGCTGTATTTTTCAAGTGAATTCGTGTACATTATAAAGTGTCTGTATTTCTGAGAATTTATAAACGTGTATAAAAAAACATTGAGTGACTATTTAATTGTGTTGTTATACATTTTTAAATAAATAACGAGTTGTTACAATTTTCAAACTACTAAACGGCTTTTATTTGCAATCAAAAGTATCCGGTTTATTTAAAGGAAATAAACAAACGATTTGAAAAGGTTAAAACGTAACAATATTTATTTAAAACATTTATAAATCAAAATAAATATATTTAATGCAATGAAACTAATTTGGTTATGATTTTTCTTTACTCTTTTGTGATTTGTGTTTTTTTATTTGGCACTCACACAGTGCACAGTGTCAGATTTTGCAATTTTAGGGGGACTAAAATCTGTATTTCGAAAACTATTAAAGTTAAAACTACGAATTTTTGCACAAGTTATTATCATGAAAATACGCATCTTTCTTGAAAAATTGGGCGAAATCAAACGACACTCACAGTAAGTTCCAGTAGAAACACGTTGTGTAAAATATTAGGATGATAGGATAATGTTAACTGGTGGCGCAACGACGCTGAAATTTGAGGTGCATTTACAAGGAGAAACAATTAATTTTTTTCAGTTTTTGTAAAAATTTAGCCATCAAGTAATTACTTTTGGTTATGTTCAATTTTAAAAATGATCCTATTTCTTCAGTTGTTGTCCGATTTCCAAAAAATTACATATGTATATAGAATCTTATCATCGAGCACTACATAAAACCTCGTCGTAGCTATCAATTATATCTTATAGCTTAGGAGATATTCGCATTTGAAAATTAAATTTTCAACTTTTTTACCCACCCTACTCCAGTTTTTTGATGACCGCGATTCCAAATATTTCCCGATTTTCTCCATTCTTCTTTTGTAGGATTAACAACAGATGTATATACCAAATAAAGAAAGAATAGTTTAAAAATCATGACTAAGTCCAAAGTTAAATGAATTTGAATTTAAACAAATTAAAAAAGGCGATTTTTAAGTTATCTAAAAAATTTCTAAGAGGGTGTATAATGAATTTGTACTGTTTGAAAAGCTAACTTTACATCAAATATTTTAAATGAAAAAAATTATAAGTTTTGTTACCGAGGGAACAACTTCTCACATGAAGTGTGAAACAAAAAATTTCATCGTTTCTCGATGTGCGAGAAAAAAAGTGTTTCTGTATTTGAATGCGAAAACAGACAATACAGATTCTGTTCTTATTGGAATATTTCCACTAATTAAATGTCAAATGCAAGACAAACGTCAACGAAAAAAAGAAATTATAATAAAACAAAAACAGCGAAAGGCTAAAAAATTTAAAATGCCAAAATATAACAATTGTGTTTTATTGATTGTAATTTTTGTGTACTTACATGTGTATTAGAGTGACAATCAGTTGTATGGAAAAAAATGTTTGTTAAAATTTTGAAGAGTGCCGAGTGAAATAGTGTGACACTAGGCCTAAATGTTAAGTGCTGAAAATTTGAGCCAAATCGGGCAACGATTTCTGGACGCTCATCGAGGTCAAAGTTCAGAAATATGCAAAATTTTACTGTTAATATGGAATAAATAGGTGAAACTCGTTAACTTTCTGCATTGTTTTCTAGAAATATGTAGATTTATTTATATTAATGAATATTACATTAAAAAAAAGTTTTGGAAATTAACCCTGTTCAAAATGACCCAAAAACTGTATTATCGCCAAAATTAAAGAAAAATGCAAATTTTTCAGTTTTTGAACAAATTTTGCTACTAAATAAATACTTTTGCAATTGAATGCAAAAGAAACGAAATATGTATGTAATTATCGCTGTAATGAGATATAAATGACAAAATTTGATTAAAAAATTTTTAGGTTCCATGGGTAGCCACTCTTCAAGCAGCTCACTTGGGTCCATTCAAAACTGATCCCATTGTGATAAAAATTTAGGAAAAAAATTAAGATATTTCGAGAAAAATTAAAATAAAAGCTAATTTTTACTTAAAATATGTCCATATTTACTTGTATATGAGTTTTTGTCTTCGTAGGATACCGTTAACCTATTCGCAGGTATGGCCAAAAAAAATAATTTATTAACGGTTGTTTCAAAACTCCATTTTCAAATTTTTAAAAATTTTGTTAAACAAATTTCAGATTTTTTCGATCATCACATTGGGGTTTATTGAGATCAAAATAGGGAATAAAAATATGAAAAAAATATGTCAATAACTCTTACAGTTTTTCCATACCTGCGATTTAAATTTTGCGTTTTTCAAGAAAAACTAATTTTTTGTCCATATTTAGGCGAATAAGTCCAATTTCCTTACTGTTATAAATTTTAAGTAAAACTTATTCAACTTATCAACTTATAAGTTGCATTAAAATCGGCCCAAAAATATATAACATTTCGCTATCTTTTCATTAGAAATTCCAAATATTGAAAAATTTTACCGATTTTATTAAAACTTTCAGACCATATTTAAAATTACCAGGATTATAATACTATGAATAAGTTTTACTTAAAATTTATAACAGTAAGGAAATTGGGCTTATTCGCCTAAATATTGACAAAAAATTTGTTTTTCTTGAAAAACGCTCGGCAATTTTAATAAAAGCTCGAATAAAACACTACTTAATGTGTGATTTTTGCGAAGATTATCTTCAAGCTACTACAATCTGTCTTGAAGATTTTCATCGAAACTTAGTGATTTCATCAATATACTCACCCCCAAGATTCTCAATTACAGAAAGTCAATATAATAGATTTTTTAAATCACTAGGCCCCCGTTTCCTGGCTGCTGGCGATTATAATGCTAAGCACACATTCTGTGGATCACGACTGATTACCCCTAAAGGTCGTGTTTTGTTCGACTCAATTTCTAAAATGGGTTTGCATGTGCTTTCGAGCGGCCAACCTACTTACTGGCCTACTGACCCACGGTTTTAGCGTGATGAAAAATATCCCTAGAGAAATGATTCAAATTGAATCCTCGCTGGAGCTATCTTCAGATCTCTCACCCACAATTATTACTTTATTGAGCCCCCTAGAAATTGTATCCCCGACTGGTAATTTAGCGATGGCAGGCACAAGAATAAATTGGCTCAAATATAAAAAAATACCTCAGTACACATTACTCGGAAAACATACCGCTAAGAACACCAGAAAACATCGATCACTCTCTTATCAATTGTATCAATTGATTGTATAAAAAGACTTAAAAAGTTCTTGGAATTTCAAAAAATGGAATCATTGAATAAATATTTAGAAAGCCTGGACGCAACCCCGCAATCGGATTACTCATTATGGCGAGCAACAAAAAGTCTTAAAAGACCCGTTATATGTAAGTCCGCCTTGCGAAATTCAAGTGGCGGTTGGGCAAGAAATGATACTGAAAAAGGGAATCTGTTTGTTAATCATTTAAAAAAAGTATTTACACCGAACACATCAAACGAAGCAATTGAGTTGCCACCTGTTGCACCCCATTTTGGAGCAGCCGTACCCCTACGTTTTGAGGTTCGAGAGATCGAAAATGCTATTGTTGATTTAAATCCCAAGAAAGCGCTTGGTATGGACAAGATCAGCAACAAGATACTTATGGAGCTACCCCGGATAGCAATAAAAATAATTCTTTTTATTTTTAATGCTATATTACGACTTGAATATTATCCTCCAGAATGGAAGGTTTCACTGGTTACCATGATACCCAAGCCGGGAAAAGATCACACAAAAGTAGAATCATACAGACCCATCAGCCTATTGTCTAATATATCAAAACTATTTGAGAAGATACTTATGAACAAGTTGTACCCGATGTTAACTGAAAACAATTGTATTCCGAATCATCAATTTTGATTTAGAAGAAAACACAGTACTATCGAACAAACCCATAGACTTGTAAATATGGTGAGAAAAGCGTTTGAAGAAAAGAAATACTTTTTTTTTTTTTTTTTTTTTTTTAGTTTTTAAGATTCCAATCTTACGGGCTATTTATGGTCAATCATTTGTTACCAAATGTGTAAATAAAAATCAAAGTATTTTCATTTTTATTATTATTTACCCAACGTTTCGTTTGTTTGTTTCAAACTTCTTCAGGGGTTTTCTTTTATTGTTGAATTCTAGCGACAAAAACATATAAATATTTTATTATAAATCATTGAAAAACTTAAGATATCACAGTTCAACTTACGAAATTCTATTGTTTACATTGTCAATTAACTTATTATTTAAAAAACTGGACTTCACGACACAGAATTAATAAATAAATAAATAATCATTACAACACAAACATATACTATAAGTCAAACTTAATACTAATATCACAGAACTTCAACTGATTTAATAATTAAATATTGCAGCGGAATATTGCAGTTTTGTGTTATCCTTGTCCTCTTTCGTGTTCATTGTATTGTGTATTTTTTGTTGTATTCTTAAGCTTTCAAGAGTGTATCGTTTGTTCTCTTTTTGTTCTCTGTCCAATATCTTAATATTGTCAAAATCCATCTTATGATTGCACTCCTTTACGTGCAGAGATAATGCCGTCGTTATTTTTCCTTTTTCAATATCTGTTTTGTGTTCATTAACTCTCGTCCCCAACATTCTCTTTGTCGTACCAATGTAAACCAAGTTACATCTCTCCCTTTCATTACCGTCACATTTTATCTCATAGACCACATTATCACTCTTAAGTTTGTCAATTTTTGTTTTGTTGTTTGTAAATAGATGCCTCAGTGTCATATTTGATTTGTAAGCTATTGTTGTTGTTTTCTCTGTGATCATTCTCTTCATTGTTTTTGTCTCCGTTAGTTTGGGAATAAATGGTACACTGTAAAAAACTTTTTCCTCCTCAGTGTTTGGATTTTTCTGCTGTTTTTCATATTTTAGTACTTTGTTGATTAAATTGTTCGTCATATATGTTGGGTAACTATTCTTTGTAAGTATTTTTCTTATTCTATTAATATTGGTTTTCCTGTATTCAACATCACTTATCTGTAATACTTTCCTTATTAAATTCGTCGCTGTACTTATCTTCATTTTCAATGGTTGTGTAGAGTTGAAGTTAACCATTCTACCTGAAGATGTGGGTTTCGTGTACCAATTTGTCCTTATTCTTCCATTATCCTTGATGATATTGATGTCCAGATACGGTATTGACATATTCTTCTCGCGTTCTATTGTAAATTGTATCTTATTGTGATAAACGTTCATTGTTTTTAATATCTTCTCTTCGTCCGATTTCCTTATAATCGCAAACAAGTCATCCACATACTTAGTGATAAACTTAATCTCTATATTATTAGCCCTTAATTCGTCAATTACATCGTCCAGTAGTGTGTCAAGTACAATATTTGCAATTGTTGGCGATAGGGGGTTTCCCATTGGCATACCATATGTTTGATGGTAAAATTTATTGTCAAAAGTGAGATAGTTATTATCAGTTAAACAAAACTGAAGAATTTTCAAAAATGTTTGCCTTGGTATTGCCGTGTGTTCCTTAAGTGTTTTCCATTTGTCAAGTATATTCCTTATAGCCAAGTGAATCGGTATATTAGTGAATAATGATACCACGTCGAAAGAGACCATAATATCGTCATTTTCCAATGAGACGCTTTCCAGTTTTCGTTTTAATTCTACTGAATTTTGTATATTGTATTTGGGCGACACAATATTCCTCAAAATTGTTCCAATATACTTCGAAAGACTGTAACACGGTACCTTCATGGATGCAGATATCGGTCGAAGTGGTATTCCGTCTTTGTGTATCTTTGGCAGTCCATATAACTCAGGTGCTGCTGCCGCTTGTGTCGTCATGTTGAATTTCTCGTATCTGGTAATGTACCCATCTTTTCCCAATTGTGTAATTAAGTTATTGTTCCTTTTCTGAAGACTAGTTGTTGGGTCAATTTCAATTTTCCTGTATGTGCTCTTGTCATCTAATAATTGGTACATTTTCTCCATATAATCTCTCCTATATAATATCACAGTTTTATTCCCCTTGTCTGCCGTAGTTATAATTATGTCCTTCTCGTGTTTCTTAATGAAGTTCCTGGTGACCTCGTATATACTCAGTATAAATTTATCTTTCTCCGTATTCCTAAGATTCCTCTTGAAGTATGCAATTCTGTTCGCTATTTTCGATCGCGTTATGTCCTTTTCTGTATCATCTTTTATACCCTGAACCCATTGTTCCATGTCAGCTATAAGCGGTATAGGTGTGAAATTCTTTCTATCTACTGGTATTGCAAACTTGTTCCCCAGTGATAATAACCATTTATGTTCCATTTCAAACTCTATACTCGTGTGGTTAATAAACCAGTCGTCATTGTATACGAGGTTCAGTTTCTCAAACCTCTCGTGTTTCAATTTCGTCATCTTCATTGAATGTGTAAGTTTTATCCTCGATCTGATATTGTAAAATTTATCCCACTGTTGGTTCTTGAATTTCGTAAGTTCCATTTTGTCAAGTGTATTTTTCATCCCCTTTTCAATCTTTCTGATCTCTGATCTTGTATATGTTGTGTTTGTATGTGTATCTTTTATCTCTATGTTCAATAACCTTGCGTGTAAGTTTGTCTCTATTTTCTCTATGTCTATCTGTGATGTTTCTGTTGTAACTATACTGTTCTGCACTCTTCATCGACATCTCTCAAGCGTTTGATAAGGTATGGCATGCTGGATTAATATACAAATTGAATCAAAATTTACCGGCAAACACACATAAGCTGTTGGAAAGCTATTTAACTGGTCGAACATTTAAGGTTAAACTGCACAACCCATTGAAGCTGGAGTCCCCCAAGGCAGTACCCTGGGACCTTTTTTATATTTGATGTATTCGTCTGATATGCCAACTAACAATCGCACTCATATCAACATTTGCTGATGATACTGTTATTCTAAGCATTCATGAAAACCCTCAAGAAGCGTCTCGTTACTTACAAAACCACATATTTGAATTAGAAAAATGGTTAAAACAATGGAAAATTAAAGTCGACGAGCAAAAATGTACACACATTACATTTACATTGCGTAGATAATCATGCCCCCCTATTCATATCAATAACCAAACAATAATTCAACAATCGGAAGTGAAATACCTCGGAATACATCTCGATTGTCGCCTTACATGGAAAAGTCATATAGATGCAAAGTTGACTCAAATGAAATTGAAATCAATTCAAATTAATTGGCTGGCTTATTGGCAGAAACTCCATGCTTAGTTTAGATTGTAAACTTCTACTTTATAACATGATCATAAAACAGATATGGTGTTATGGCATACAGTTATTGGGCACGGCCACAGCGTCAAATGTAGAAAAGATCCAAAGACGCCAAAACAAGTTTCTAAGAATGATCACAGTTGCCCCCTGGTATATCAAAATCGCGAATATACACAAAGATCTAAACGTGCCCATTGTAAAAACTGAAATCTCGAAAAATGTACAAAAATATTTAAAAAAACTTGAAGTTCACCCAAACCCGCTGGCCCGCAACATATTAGATAACCGTGGCCACACTCGATTAAGAAGGAGGGACACAGCAGACCTAATCTAGAATGAAGAATGCCAATTTAACCAAAACAACCATGCACACAAAATTTTTTCGTCCGGCACTGGCTGGACTAATTAAATAATAATATTAGATATAAGATTTGAACCACTTATTGTTAGTTCATTAAATAATGAAGATACAATAAATAAATGAAGAAAAAAAACAAAATGTTGAACCAAAGGAGATACAGGGTTAATTTCCAAAACTTTTTTTAATGTAATATTCATTAATATAAATAAATCTACATATTTCTAGAAAACAATGCAGAAAGCTAACGAGTTTCACCTATTTATTCCATATTAACAGTAAAATTTTGCATATATCAGAACTTTGACCTCGATGCGCGTCCAGAAATCGTTGCCCGATTTGGCTCAAATTTTCAGCACTTAACATTTAGGCCTAGTGTCACAATATTCCACCCGGCACTCTTTGAAATCTAAAAAAAAAATCGGCTGTCACTCTAATGTGTATATATAATTATTTTATTCAAACTCTGTGCTACTTACATTTTCGGCTGATTTGGGTTCCATATTTATACATACGAATTTAAAAATATCTATATTTTTTAAAATTTAGTTTTTCTCACACCAATTTCAAATGTGACTTGTTTTGACAGTTCTTTTGAGAAACTTTTCGCAAAATATTGTTACAGAAACACTTTTTCTCACATCCTTCCAATAATTGCTGGAAAATTATTTAAATGACAGATAATTCTCGCAAACTCAAGATACAGAAAGAAACACTTGTGCGAGAAAAAACCTATTTTGTTTCATTCTACACTGTTTTTGTTTCAATTCAATATTTTCATGCGGAAAGTTTTTCGATTCGAGAAATACAGAAGCGGGCTACTGGTCTATTCAAAAAACGCATATTTTTTATGTAAAATTCAACTTTAGGGCAAAAATTCTCAAATCGCATAGTCGATATCAATATATACACAGAAAAAAGTTTCAACCTAAATATTATGATTTGATTTCATTGATTTCAATTCATAACATTTATAAATAATTTCTTAAATAGTATGATTTTGTTCATATTTTATGTTTTCAAAAAAAAAAAAAATCTAGAAGGCTTGAAAAATATTATTTCAATTTCATTTATATTTTTATGTTCAAAAATGTTAGAAATTTTCCTTTGGAAATTTTTTATTTTTTTATGATTTTCAGCTACAAAATGAGAAAAAATGCGCGAAATTCACTAAATTTTGTTAAAAGGATGAAATGCTTTAATGTTTTATTATGATTAATGATATTTTTTTAGTTTCAAATATTTATAATTCATCTCAATATATGGCTATTATGCAAACATTTTTAAAATAATTCATTAGATAATACAATTATAATGCAATTTATTATAAAATACCATACAATTTACGTAAAAAAAGCAAAAAAATCCGTCATGTACAATTTTATAATATTTATGAACATGTTCTTATTCTCAATGAAAATAGTTTGGGAAAAAAAAGTCAAGTTCGATTAATAATATTTATTACAAAATTCATTCCAATTATGAATTTCTTTTTTCTGTGTAGTTACCTATTTTTGATGGCCCAATATGTTCTTAATTATTTTGTAAAGGGTTCCGATAACGCCACCTCTAGTATGGATATTATAGGGAAAAAACAAAAAAATCCCATTTTTGGGATTTTTCAAGATACTTGATAACAAATTACAAAATTTGTTTTTATTTTTTCATTTTAAATAGAAAAATCTACATAACAGTGAAATTTCATTAAAAATAAAATCAATAAAAAGCATTTTTTTCAGAAAAGTATTCCATGAATTTTTTTAATTGTCAAAAGTTATATACATTTTTGAAAAGTAGACAAAATCCTCTATCCATTGATATATATATAACATGTCTACCTTATGTTTTTTGCGTAGCAAATTAATTAGGGAAAACCTCGGTATCAAAAATTATAATTTTTTTTTAATTTAAAACATTTGATGTAAAGTTAGCTTTTCAGACAGTACAAATTCATTATACATCCTCTTAGAAATTATTTAGATAACTTAAAAAGAATAAAAGTACTTTTTTCCCAAAAAATAGTGAAAAATCGCCTTTTTTAATTTTTTTAAATTCAAATTCATTTAACTTTGGATTCAGTCATGGTTTTTAATCAATTCTTTCTTTATTTGATATATATGTACATCTGTTGTTAATCCTACAAAATGGAGAAAATAGGGTTGGTAAAAATGTTGAAAATTTAATTTTTAAATGCGAATATCTCCCAGCTATAAGTTATAATTAATATATACGATGAGGTTTTATGTAGTGCTCGTTGATAAGATTCTATATATGTATTTTTTTGGAAATCGGAACACAAACGAAGAAATAGGATCATTTTTAAAATTGAACATACCCGAGGTGTCCTATTTTGGGGACCCTGGTCCCTCTCCTGGTGGGCTCATGAGGTCCAAATTCAAAACTTAAACTCGATTACACTACCTCTTTGCGCGTCATTCAAATCGGACAAAGCGTTTAGAAGTTACAGATTTATTTCCATCTTTTTTTTCTCATACCACTGTGTGCCGGCTGACCCCCCTTTAAGTAATATTAATGCAAATGGAAATAAAAGCAAAAAACTTAAAAACTAAGAAATACTAGAAAACTACAATTTAATTTTAACAAAAATTACTAGTTGGAATTTAGGTATAAGCAGGTTAATCAAAAATGGCCAAAACAAATCGTTGCTGATTTATTACGGGAAAACTACAATTTAATTTTAATAAAAATTACTAGTTGGAATTTAGGTATAAGAAGGTTAATACCTAAATAAGAAGGATAATACCTAAATAAGAAGGTTAATGCTAAAAATCGTGTGAATGTTTCCAGAAAAAAATGGGATCCTCCAAAATGGCAAAAAAAAAAAACGTTGCTGATTTATTCTCTTAATATTCACATTGATCTTGATTTATACCGTTTATTTATTTAAAATTTTATTTTTGTGGTGAAAAAAATGTCAAAACAATAGAATTTTCAATAAAATTTAAGAAAATGTGAGTATTTATACATTTTAAAAGGAATAAAATAAGAAAATTGTGTGTATAAAACAATTGTTACTGGAAAAGCGTTCATTTATTTTTTACTATTTTTGAGAACTTAATAGAGGAATTTTGTAAATTCTGATTTTACTCTCTCGTTGCAAGTATTTACTGGGAAAGTAAATGAACCTATTGCCTATTACTTATAATTAGCTATTTTTACTTCCCGATTTTCTTAATTCCCATAACTTCGGTATTTTGACTTCCCGGTTGTTTAAATTCCCAAAATCTAAAATAATTCTTCGACGCTATCTTGGCCCACGTACAACATCTACAAAAAAATAACAATCATCTGTTTCTGGATTGTTTTGTTCACAGGCAAAGTAAAAATTAATAAAGTAGACTAAGTAGAACAGCTGACAATTTTTTTTTATTCAGTTTGTACTGTCAATTCACTTGTGGTTGTTGTGGCGAAAAATACAACAAACCCAAAAACAAAAACAACAATAGGCGACTTTGACAGTTCACTTACTTTTTAACAAAAACAAAGTACCTGTTGTTTCTGTAAATGTTTTATTTGTTGTAGTACTGTCGCTACTTTATTAATTTACTTTGTTCATGGCCGTACATTTTTATGCACCCTAATTCAGTATTGTTGGTTTGATTTGATGACCAGTGTTAAAATTTAATATGGAGAAAATTATACTATTTACAAAAAGTCATTGGAAAAAATTGAGTATCGCATCAATTCCAGTTGTGTATGGAATTATCTACATTAAAAATGAATATCAGTAAGATTTTAAATAATAATTTGTTTTATATACTTTAAAATATTTTACTATTTACAGAATTTCTAGGCACATGAGATATGTTTGCAATGAGGTTAACAAGCATTCCATTCCAAAGCCTACTAATGTTCTTGTAGTTTTGAATCCTGTTGCTAATAAGAAGAGTTGCGAAAAAATGGTATTTATAATTAAAACGCTTAAATTAAGATTAACGTCACATATATTATATATTTTATGTCCCGAATAAAACAATATACAAACTTCCGAAGGTGTGCTGCTACACGTTCAATATACAGTGGCTCCAACGAATAATCGGACAAGATTTTGTCTGATGTAAATGTGCTCTAAACATCAAAATAATGCACAAAAAAAATATTTTTTTTCGCTGATATTTACACTCCACATACCAATATACAGTGAATGTCACTTAAAATCGTACACCATCGTAGTAAAATTTTATTCATTAGTTTTAGAAAGTTGATGTTTTGGAAATATTTTAAAATACTATTTTTATATTGTGTGTGCTATTACATATCAGAAAATATGGTATAATTTTAATTGCCCTTGTATGGCATCAATCCAAGTTTTCCAAAATTGTTATAAAAATAAAACAAAGTTCAAGTTTAAATTAGAGACGAAGATCTCTTTTTATTGTAAATAAATATTACCTCGTAGAAGGAATATATTGCGTTTTTTAGTAAGATGCACGTAGTGCTTATGTCGAAGACAATAGTGTGTGTTTTTTAATGCTAAAATAACAAGCTTAATTTGGTGGCAAACAATATTTAAGGTCCCGTTAACGGTTTACTAGCTAGAATCTAGTAAAATACTTCCAGCAAAGTTGCATAAAAAAAGGAAGCAACAATAGATTCTAACGTTGCTAAAAATAGTATAATACGTTTAATGTAGTTATTACAAAAAGGATGCAACATAAACATTGCCGGCCACCTTGCAACATTAATGTGTGTTGTAATGTTAATAGCATAGGTATGGTTTTTAGACAGATCCATAAACTGAATGGTTTTTAGACAGATCCATCAACTGAATGGTTTTTAGACAGATCCATCAACTGACCTTTGCGGGCAATGGTTTTTAGACAGATCCATCAACTGAATGGTTTTTAGACAGATTCATCAACTGACCATTAAAGGTATTGTTTTTATAAAGAATATAGTAAAATAATACATACTAGGGTAAATCGTAAATATATTTCAATGAGATTTTTTAATGATAATGTAAATATACAATTCGAGTGTTAGTTAAAATGTTGAATTCATTTGTGTTTAATTCATAGATGTAGATCCATAGTAATAAAAAGAGGAATAATCAAATGACAGCATTTGGTCTTTTAGGAAATCCCGAGTTAGTGAAATACCATTAACTGATAATTATATAGAATTAACTGGACCTGTCTGTATCCAGCCAAAAATTGTTCTCTGAGCCAACAATGACCCTAATAGGTCTCGTCGAATTTCCGGTAACATAATTTGCGGATATAAATCAGCCCCAATAAGAATATCAACAGGCCGGCTATCGAAATGACTGGAATCTGCCAAATGAAGATTTGCCAATAATCCTTTAATGTCGGCGTTTACAGAAATCGAAGGCAAATTCCCCGATATATCTGGCAAAACAAAGGCCTTGGTGGTATTAAGTACTACAGAAGAATCCAAATCAGAGCCGATCTTCAGAGAACAAGCCTTTCTCGAAACTACAGAAACCGTATTATTTACGTCAGAAACTTTAGCATTTGCAGAATGCGTGGGAAGTTTAAACCTTTTTCGTAATCGATTACTAACGAATGAACATTCCGAAGCTGAATCAATAAGACCTCGGACCTGATACCTATTGCCATTATGTGTGATATTTACTGATGCAGTTCCTAAGATAACAGATTGATTTTGACGTGTATGAAATACTTGTCGAGTTTGCGTAACATTAGTGGAAGTAGAAGGTTGATGATAACTCGGTGTCGAGTTAGTGGGTCGAATAATCTCTGCAGAACTCTGACCGGAAGAAGTCGTAGGCCACTCCAAGTTTGAATTTTTGATTGGCTCTTGATGAAGCATAGTATGGTGTCGATTATCGCAAATTAAACAATTATTATTGCTTTTACAATTGCTGACATGATGTGTTCTTGAAAGACAATTATAACAACAGTTATTTTCGTTCACAGCTCAGATGATGTTTATTCGAAAAGCGTCTCTGATCAACTCAACTCACGACTGCAACCTCTGCCACTATTTATAACACTGCATTACCATCTAGAAAGCTCTTTAACTGTCAAAGTTCGAATATTCTAGATCATACGTCATCTGTGGTGTACTTTCTACAATGTTCTTTAACTGAATATTCGAATACAGCGTTGCCAACTTACGATCAAATCAACTGAAAGCTTTTATTTAACAATGCCCACAGATACATATGTTATAGTCTTACAGCACTGTTATTTGAAAGCATTATGCTAACTAGTGGAGGATTGTATAAACAATGCTTTGTTGGTGTTGGAACCAGCGGATGTGAGAAGTGGCCATGTAACAATGGAGGCCCTCGTTGAACAGTGCAACGACAGAATGGTTCCTGTTGGAGTGCTTGGTCTGTCCCGCACAGAAAATATCATCAGGCCGGGTTCCAAGATGGATGGGTGCTTCAGCAGAAATGCATGAACTCATTCGGAGACGAATTAAAATGACAAATGACCAAATGAAAACTAGATATAGCTCACAACGTAATAAGGGTTTGCCATCCAAATTAAGGAATCACTGCAAAGGACCACATAGGGTAGTTAAGAAATTGGACGACATGGTTTATAGAATACGGAAATGTGGAAGACCGATATCGGGAATTAAAGTTGAACATCTGAAACTACTAGCCGCCTATGGGTGAAGTGAATCTATGCCTATTCGGGACGAACAGGCTTAAGCGGGGGGCAGTGTTACGAAATTGTACTTGAATTCAAATATAATATTTTAATTTTAAATATAACTAAAGTAGCATAATGCTTTCAAATAACAGTGCTGTAATAGCAAACTGTAACATATCTGTGGGCATTATCAAATAAAAGCTTTCAGTTGGCCATTGATCGTAAGTTGGCAACGCTGTTTGCTGCGACCGTATATTCGAATATTCAGTTAAAGAACATTGTAGAAATAGAGCTTTCTAGATGGTAATGCAGTGTTATAAATAGTGGTAGAGGTTGCAGTCGTTAGTCAGTTTATCAGACGCGCTATTCGAATAAACATCAACTGAGTGCCTTAAAGTGTGCTGTATTTTTCAAGTGAATTCGTGTACATTATAAAGTGTCTGTATTTCTGAGAATTTATAAACGTGTATAAAAAAACATTGAGTGACTATTTAATTGTGTTGTTATACATTTTTAAATAAATAACGAGTTGTTACAATTTTCAAACTACTAAACGGCTTTTATTTGCAATCAAAAGTATCCGGTTTATTTAAAGGAAATAAACAAACGATTTGAAAAGGTTAAAACGTAACAATATTTATTTAAAACATTTATAAATCAAAATAAATATATTTAATGCAATGAAACTAATTTGGTTATGATTTTTCTTTACTCTTTTGTGATTTGTGTTTTTTTATTTGGCACTCACACAGTGCACAGTGTCAGATTTTGCAATTTTAGGGGGACTAAAATCTGTATTTCGAAAACTATTAAAGTTAAAACTACGAATTTTTGCACAAGTTATTATCATGAAAATACGCATCTTTCTTGAAAAATTGGGCGAAATCAAACGACACTCACAGTAAGTTCCAGTAGAAACACGTTGTGAAAAATATTAGGATGATAGGATAATGTTAACTGGTGGCGCAACGACGCTGAAATTTGAGGTGCATTTACAAGGAGAAACAATTAATTTTTTTCAGTTTTTGTAAAAATTTAGCCATTAAGTAATTACTTTTGGTTATGTTCAATTTTAAAAATGATCCTATTTCTTCAGTTGTTGTCCGATTTCCAAAAAATTACATATGTATATAGAATCTTATCATCGAGCACTAGATAAAACCTCGTCGTAGCTATCAATTATATCTTATAGCTTAGGAGATATTCGCATTTGAAAATTAAATTTTCAACTTTTTTACCCACCCTACTCCAGTTTTTTGATGACCGCGATTCCAAATATTTCCCGATTTTCGCCATTCTTCTTTTGTAGGATTAACAACAGATGTATATACCAAATAAAGAAAGAATAGTTTAAAAATCATGACTAAGTCCAAAGTTAAATGAATTTGAATTTAAACAAATTAAAAAAGGCGATTTTTCGCAATTTTTTGGAGAAAAAGTACTTTTATTCTTTTTAAGTTATCTAAAAAATTTCTAAGAGGGTGTATAATGAATTTGTACTGTTTGAAAAGCTAACTTTACATCAAATATTTTAAATGAAAAAAAATTATAAGTTTTGTTACCGAGGGAACAACTTCTCACATGAAGTGTGAAACAAAAAATTTCATCGTTTCTCGATGTGCGAGAAAAAAAAGTGTGTCAACCCTGAAACCACTACGCCGGTAGACAACCCTGACAAATATGAAATATACAACTCTGTCGTTTGGCGTCTCTGAATTTTTAAAAGAAACGGATATATATAATTGGGGCATGTAGCAAGCTTGTCGACAACGTAGAAACAAGCTATTGTAAAACGCGAAGTATTTTAATGAATTGAATAATTAATTTAAGTTTTGTTTAAATAATGAATGTTTCCTTTTAATTAAACTTAAAGCGTATTGACAATTATTTAATCAGTCAATCTATCAGTTGACAATTATTCAGAAGTGGGATCTGAATTCCAAGGAAACACGATGGAGAACTTGCGCACATTTACTGTGAAGCAACTTCAGGCAAAGTGCCGTGAAATTGGAGTTTCATGTTCTGGCAACAAAAATCAACTGATTGATCGACTCGAGGATCACAACGTTCAAGGTGCAGGTATGATGCCACGATCCATTTCGACGGATTTGAACCAACGTGTCCTACAACTAGATGCCGTTCCCACGACAATTGGATCTCCGTTCCGGAACGACCCGAATCATATTCGGCCAAAGATTGTCAACTCAGCGACAGCTGTACAAACCGAAAGTTTTTTCCCCAGGTGAGCAAAACATGTCGGCAATTTTGCTCAAAATCCTTTTAATTATAGCCGGCGTTGAACAGAATCCAGGTCCCAGTATTTGGCTCTGTTCAATATGTCAACAACGCATAATGCGTAACACCACCTCAGTACAATGCACCGTTTGTAATAACTGGTGTCACCTGAAAAGGTGCTCAGGACTCACCAGTCACCGCGACTGGAACCCCAGCTTCGTAGGATCTTGTTGTAGTACGCAGCCTCAAAACCCCAGCACTACCCCCATAATTACGATCCCACAATCCCGTGT